>NW_012131469.1:0-2944 GCF_000143395.1 Atta cephalotes | reverse complement strand
ATATATATATACATACAAGGACAAGTCAATAAGTTTTTAAAAAACAGTAAAACACATTTTTTTTGATCGATTCATTTTTATTTCTCAATATAGTCTCCTTTTAGTTCGATACACTTGATCCAACGATTCTCCAACTTTTTTTAAGCTGTCCGAATAATATGATTTATCTAATCCTTCAAAATAAGCCTCTGTTTCGGCGATGAGCTACTCTCTGGTAGTGAATTTTTTTCCTCCGAACCATTTCTTCGGGTTTGGAAACAGGAAATAGTCGCAGGGGGCTAAATCTGGCGAATATGCTGAATGGGGAAGCAATTCGTAGCGGAATTCGTTGAATTTGGTCATCGGGTATGTGTGAACCCGTGCATTGTCTTGATGGAAGAGCACTTTCTTCTTCGCCAAATGAGGATGTTTTTTCTTTAAAATGTTGTTGAAACGATCCAATAAGTCTGCGTAGTAATTGCCATTGATCGTTTGCTTCGACGGAAAGTAATCGATATGAATTATACCGCATGCATCCAAAAAAAACTATGGCCACTTTTCTGGCCGACTTTACAGTCTTCATCTTCTTCGGAGCTTGTTTAGAGTCGGTGAAGTCCATTATTTTGACTGTTTTTTCATCTCGGGTGTGAAGTAATGGATCCATGTTTCGTTCACAGTAATGAATCAACGCAGAAGTTCATCTGGATTACGTTGAAACATTTCCAAACATTGTTTTGAAATCGTCACGCGGTCGCGCTTATGGTCCACAATGAGCAAACGCGGCACCTACCTTGCCAATAGCGTTTTCATATCCAATTGTTCGTGTAAAATTAAAATCACTGTGCCATGTGATATACCTGTGGCCTCAACCAGCGAACTTTCACTCGTCGATCAGTCAAAACAATATTGTGGATTTTATCGATGATTTCTGGAGTAGCAGCCTCAATTGGATTCCCAAACAAGATGCATCACATATGGATGTACGACCGCATTTAAATTCATTTACCAAATTGTATATAGTCGCAAACGCTGGTACAGATGTGCTATGAACATTATCCAATTCGGCTTTGATTTCTTTCGGCGTTAAATCTTTCATATGTAGATGTTTGATCACTGCACGAAACTCGTTTTTTTTCTATTTTACAAAAAATATAAAATTGTTTGCTTTAATAGAAATGAAACCATGCGATGAATTCCGCTCAAAATTTGACAGTAATCAGTTGAGAGATGCTACTTGTCAAAAAGTAATGTGACATGACACTGCGAGTGCCCTCTGTCAAATTTTCTAAGAACTTATTGACTTGCCCTCGTATTATATATATATTATTAGTAGCTTATTACTTTTAATAAAGAGGTTGTAAATCAGTCATTATTACGATAAGAAAATACACCATGTTTTTTGTCAGAAAGAGATTTCTGAAATATTACTAAATTATGGGTTTTACCAGAAGTCCACAAATTCAAATTTCAACAAATTTCAACGTCTATTCAACATTTATTTTGCAATGAATTTTTCAAACAATCCGCAATCGTATGAAAGATCTACTACTTTTGTTTTTCCTTCAGCTTTCTGTTGATGATACAACGATATATCATTACATTCCGTTGACAACGAGTCTCGTCTGCCGGCACTGATTTTATACAGTGTCTCTAGTTTTGGGTTTTACGAGATTGGGAATGACGTTTGTCTAGAGAGAAATATAATTATATATTTAGATTGATTAATCTCATAACATGCAATAATCTAAGAGAAAAAAAACTGCAATAAGTAAAATCTTATAATCTAATATCTTTTCAACATGCATCTTCTTCTCTTCTATTTACATATAAGTTCTTACAAATGTTATTTGCATGCATGATAAAGAATTAAAGAATTATGGACCGAGCATTTGATACAAATATTAACTAGTAACTTTCTATTAAATTATTTTAACTTGTAAGTAATGTATTTAAAGAATGATGTACTAAATGGGTACAACATGTACAAAATGTTTAATAAAATACACGCATCATGTATATGTTTACATGTACATATATCGCCGAAATTAAGATAATTCAATAGAAAGTTACTAATTAGTACCTGTATCAAATATACGATGTAAATTAGACTGGGGTTCCTCAGGACATAGCAATATTAACAAACTAATTTTTTAATGTAGAACTAATTTTTTATTATTTTGCTGTGCAAATCACTTAAACAAATAAATGTTATTTCTTCTTTTATCAGATAATTATTTTCATTTTCAGTAATCATCAGAAGATAAGATACGTTCATACATAAACATGATAAGAATATTTTAACTAATTTTATAATAAGAATATTTTGACTTTTTAGTATGTAAGTTTTTTAGTTATAAAAATAGTTATGTAGTTATATAATAGATGCTTAAGAAAAGAGAAAGGAAAGACAAAAAAAATATGCCAAAAAATTTTATTTTCTGTTATATTTTTAACATATTTCATATAAACTAAAAAAATTTATTTCAATTAAAAAAATTTTACAGTAAAAAGAACTTAATGCTGCTATACGGTTAACAAAATGCATGATATCACGACAAAATTACCTTTTTTATAAAAAAATAAAAAAATGGTATCAAGTGTACGCGCTTGTGCTCCTTGAAAAAAAAAATGACTTTCTATTCCAAACCTATTTCAAATCAACTTTCCGAACCATCAAAATAATAAAAATTTAAAAAAAATATCTTTAAATTGCGTAAAATCTTTATTGCGCTAATTATAAACATAAAATATTTATTGAAACGCTAGTTTTGTATAATTACTTTTAAGCAATAAAATTCAAAGCCGTACTTTTTCTTCTTAAAAAAATAATAATCATTTTTAATTTTTTTAGCTAATAAAACCAAAATGGTATATTTTTATTTTTTAATTAAATAAAAGTATATACACGTGTTACTTTTTAATATAAATATATATATATATATATATATATATATATATATATATA
>NW_012131468.1:0-2942 GCF_000143395.1 Atta cephalotes | reverse complement strand
ATATACACACACACACACACACACACACACACACACACACACACACACACACACACACACACACACGAATGCTTAAATAAATGCTATTCTATTCACAATACATAATTTATTATGCATCGCACAGTAGAGACAAAGAGTGATGTGTACGAATCAATGAATGGATATCAACATTTTCTCTACCGGTCTCTTTGTTGTTTGCTGATAGCCGTTATACGGTTTGATCATGCGTCGTTGAGCATCTAACTAAAGTGGGAGTAATTGAGCATGAAAACTTCATAGCGTGCATCCAAGCGACCTTTTCTCAGTCACCTGCCCGATCAATCAATCGGCGTCGTGAATTTATACGGCCAGAGAATTTTTCTCGGGGAAACAATTTATGCAATAATTTGAGCAATAATTATGGAAAAAATAATTTTGCCGGTTTCGTACATATTGTTTGAATTGCGATTCGAATCTCAGTTTCGTCTCTATTTCGACAACTGAAGCGAGCAGTAAGAGAAAAAAAGAAGGGAAGAGATAATCTCTTGATTTTTCGGGATTGGAAATTTCGAGAGAGAAATGGGATCGTTGTCCCGCATCGATTTACGAATCATATTTCAAGGAAAGAACCTTCTCGGCGCTGGGGACTGTCGTGTGTGAAAGCGGTTGGCTTCGGTCAAGCTGATCGATACGCGAAGTGCGAACGCGGCCGTCGAATCGCCACGGAAACTGCCGAAGCGCGTCGACAGTAGCCGAAGCGCGTCGAGGAGGCCCGAAGTGAGGCGGACGCGGCCGAAGTGTGGTTGAGAAGCGACGCATAGTGAACGACGCGCGGGGGCCCCTCTCAGCTCTCTGTACGGATTCGCAGCGAACGGCGTACGCTTTTAACGGGCGCGGCTTTGCGTGTTTCGAAGCTGGCGTTTCACGCGGTAAAATGTCCTCCCTCGACTATTTGGACCTGTGCCGATTATGTCTCGTGAAGGACCGCGTCTCCGTACCGATTTTCGAGGGCGAGGGCGACGTGCGGCAGATTTTCCTCAAGATCACCGCCTGTTTGCCGGTCAAGGTAAGAAGCTAACTACGCCATTCGGCCCAGCTATGACGATCCGCCATCTTGCCGAGTCTTTGCGGACGGATCACAGATCGACCTCCACGATAGAAATTCAATCACATCGTTCCTTGGGCGTATTTTCATTGACGAGAAACAGTCGCTCTATGATCCGTCGAGATGGCACGCTATATGACGTTATATATTATGCGGACGTGCGAATCCTGTCTCGTCGTTCGTCGTCTTTGTGATACCGCTAATTACTTGATGGACTTTTGCCGCGCTTTTTACCTCGCACGGATGCCGTTTGATAAGAATACGGCCTCCGTTCCGGTTGCGCACCGACACCGACGAAGTTGATATCTGTCCTCGCGAGAAACACAGCCATTGGGAATGTTTAATTGCGCGTATCGCGAAATCTATTAATTCTCAAGCCGTTTTCGACATCTTGCCGCCGACCTACGCGAAACGCGTGACGGCGACGCTTGCTCGACTAGCTCGATCTCTTATGGATCGATATTTCCTCATTTTATTTGATAATTTTTGATTTTTTCCCTCGATTTAAGTTGCAATCTCGCTTAAGTACGGACAGAAAACGGAGTAAACGCTACGCGTACATTTGCCATTATTTTCTCGTTGATCGTCTACGGTTTAATGGCGTCTCTTGTGTTTGTTGCTTCCGAGAGGCAATTCCCAGAAAATAATTATATTGAAATCTACGTTAATATACATTCATTATATTAATGAATTTAAGTTTTAACAATATACGAGATGTAATAACTTTGTAATTTTAATATATTGAAATATAATTTTGATACATGAATTAAAATATTATAGTGTATACGAGATGTGATGTCTCATGAATTTTCTTTTTATGATTATAGGTGAACAGGGAAGACAAATTACCTAAGAAGATATGCGATGATTGCGTGTATAAAGTAGAGTTATGTTATCAATTTTGGCATACGACAGCAAATGCTGAGAAACAGTTGCTCCAATGGCTAGGCGAAGTGAATATGGAAGACAAACAGGGTTATAATGTTCTCAATCCGGTAATTACTATTTCATATAATTTATTTCTTACTTAATTTTTTTGACGAACTTACAAAAAATTTTATGCACACCTTGTACAATACTGTACAATCTCGAAAATTTTGAGGACCTTTAAAAATGATATAAATCTTTAGAGCATCATTTGTTTGATTCTTCTTTTGTCTATGTTTACCTTAACTCCTTAGCGATGATGATAGCTAGTGTATGTAATATTTTGCATATTGTATAATTGTAAGTTGTTTTGTTACTTTATATTTTATATTTTTATATTATAACTTTTCTGATATGCATTAGTAATTGATAAATTTCATAAAGATATTACGTGAGATATAATGGTTAGATAATTAAAAATATAAGTTGGATTATTTCAATTAGGAGACAAAGTATTAATAAATTAAGTATTATTAAATTTAATTTATGGAATTTTTATTTCTTAATAAATATGAAACTTATGTCTGTTTTATTTTATTAAATTTTAGAATGGACTAAAATCAGATCAGAACAATGAGAACAGGTTAGATGGTACTGTGATGCAACAAGTAAGCGAACATCAGAATAATATGAATATGAGTATGATGGACAACATGAGCCTCAGTATGCCCATGATGATGTCAAGTAATACCCAGCAACAAATAACTTCAGTTCCTATGGACAACAGTGGTAGCTCTGTACAAAATATTCAACCAGTAGCTGGACCAAGCACGCAAACGACACATGACCAAATCACACAGAATCAAACAGACGCGCCTACGCAACAGGAAGAAGAAGACGAGAGCAGTGATGAAGATGAAAACTCGGACGATGAATGTGATGGAGATGAAGGTATATATATATATATATATATATATATATATATATATAT
>NW_012131467.1:0-2939 GCF_000143395.1 Atta cephalotes | reverse complement strand
CCTATAAGTCATCACTGTTCAATATCTCGTTAATTTAACTAAACCAATAAATAATAAATTGAATTGGAAGGAGCTACGAGCCAAGCTGGATGTTTATTCTAAATGTATATATTTCTGTGAAAATAAATAATAACATATGTTTCGACCCCTATTGAGGGGTCGTATTATTTTCAATGTTCGAATAGAAACTTTATTCTAATCGATTTCTTACAATATAAATTTATGTATATAATCATCCCTAAAACGTATTAATATGTATATATAATAGTCCTTAAAACGCATTTCTTATGCATAGTTATTTATGTCTATCGCTAGCAATAGTTTATATGGTAATTATTGCAAGCAAAAAGCATAAACAACTATGCGGAAGAAATGCGTTTTGGGGACTATATCACACATATTCATTAATAATGTCTATTGAGCTGACACAGTCACTTCAGTAGAATCGAATAAAAGGTGTACAGAAGTTTTGTGCTTGTTGCTAATTTGTTGCTCTATTCCCGACTTTATTGCTCCAGCCAATTCCAAAACAATAGCTGTGCTAGTATAAGAATAAAATTAGTACAGCCACTCAAAAATAAAAAATTACAAAATACGGCATATTCTTTTTGTGCTAATTTGTTGCTAATTAGTTGCTCACTTCCCGATTATTACTTTATCCTCAATCCTCGAAAACCAACCCTAGCCCCGAGTCAGCACATAGCCTATAAGTTGTTAATTATCGAAATATGCTCGCGATTACCGGCGAATCCGAACAATAACTGTTCAGAGAACCGTAATCAGTCGAGATATTTTGAAAATTTGTACATACATTTACAAATTAATTACTATACGCGCTATTAATTAGCGTAATAAACATGTTTTTTTATCTTAATTAAACGTAAATTTCTCTTTCTCTCTCTCTCTCTCTCTCTCTCTCTCTCAATATTTAATTAGAATAGAAATATCTCACGCAATCACATTTTACAAAATAAAATATAATAAGCCTTTTTTGATAATTTTCAATAAAACTGAATGCATTAATGTGTTTTGGACCCAAAAATATTAAAGAAAATAAAACATTTTGTTCTTGTGATAGATACGCAGAAAAAATATAGACAAAATCCATAAAAAATTGATTTTTTAATTTGGCTAATGTATCCGCAGATAAAAGTTCCTGCGAGAAATTTAGGTTACTCTATAATGCGTAGAGCTTATCGGCTTATTCTTATGTAAAAATGTATATACTCTAACATATTATTAAAGGCAAACTTTTACACAATTATTTCCGAAAATTATTAAAATTGCAACAAATCAAAGAGAGTTTAAAAAATATGGTATTTAATAACACATTAAGATTTTAAAGATATTAAATAATAATTAAGATTTTAAAGATAATAAATAATATTTAATATTAAATAATATTTAATAATTAAAAATCAGTTAGATGTATATAATATTATAATCTATTTTATTTATCATTAAATTATTATCATTTTTATTAAAAAATTAATTAGATAAATTTGCACCGTTTTTAAAAAAAAAAGAAAAGCAGAACGTTAATACAGTAACGGAAAGTCGGAAGAAGTGCGCGAGAATCAAACGCACGACATCTCCTATATTCTGTTCAATGTGATTTTCCAACAGCTTTCGTCTTTCATTACATTCGAACGTGAAATGTGTACTATTTCTTTACCTGCCGTCCCAGGTTGATTCCTATTAATTTTTTATGCTCATGAAAAATTAAATATAACGCTCTTGCTTCCCTCTTGCATCAAGTTATTTGATTAGTGGTTGAATGAGTGATGTGACGTAATAGAGATCGATCGTAGCTCTCTATCGTACAACCTTCTATCGTAATTTGTTTTATCCGGCCTAAATAGCTGCTTAACATCGCATCAATCGCGCTAAAATCTGACTATATTTTTAGTCGACACGAAACGCCTTTTACGCTCCGACTATTTATATTTATGTGATGTCAATCAATTCTAATTGATCATGACCTATATCAATGTTTGTGGCTGTCCGAACAATAATTGTCCTCTGGAATTTAGTAGCAGTGACACATGCGATTCAATCTTTTTGAGTCTAAATATAGCTACGCTATTATGTGTTATGATTATTGAAGGAATATTCTTCTTCTTTGATGTATTTTTATACTTTCGTTCTTGAAGTTAAAAAAAATGGATATATGTATGTGTATAATACAAATTTATTTTGAATTAAATTTAAAATTGGATGTAGGATTAAATATATATAATATAAAAATAATAAAAGTTAAAGAAAGTATGAAAATGGTCAAATTTTTCTCCAAGCCAAAATCCAAAAAGTTACTTCATGTTTCTTCATATATGAAGGAGAAAAATGACATTTTTGATGCCGGAAACTTTTCTCACAATAATGCTAATTATAACGTTTCTTCTGTTTGTTTTTTTGTCTCAACGAGACGATGAAGAAATGGAAACGTTTCACTTGCACGATAAGTTTTAGACAGAAATATAAATATATAAATAAGTACAAGTACTTTTGACACTGACAATTAGAGTTATTAACTTACAAGACATAAATTGATTAAAAGAAGGTTATTTAGTTATAAAAATGTTGTATATTTATACGTAAACCTATATGTAAAACACATTCAAAAAAAATAAAATAATGCATCTATATATATTATAGATAATAATTTAAATTTATCTGAATATATATACAGAAATATAGGATAAAATAATAGAAATGGTTTTTAATACTTTTTCTGTATTAAAAAAATATTTTATGAAAGAATATATTGTACAAAAACAAACAAAATGAGTTCTGACAAAGAATGATTTAAACAAATTTTAATATTTGTTTGTTAAAAATGATTGTTATGTGTAAAAAATCTGTAAAAAGAAATCTGTATGTAAATCACACACACACACACACACACACACACACACACACACACACACACACACACACAC
>NW_012131466.1:0-2943 GCF_000143395.1 Atta cephalotes | reverse complement strand
CCTCTCTCTCTCTTCTCTCTCTCTCTCTCTCTCTCTCTCTCTCTCTCTCTTTCTCTGTTTCTCTCTTTCTCGCTACGCTGGGACGAAGCCACTCCTATAGTAAGGTAACATACCCCCTGCTATCGTTATCGTCGTCACCATCGTTGTTGTTAATATCTACAAAAAAAGTGCATTCGTTGTAGTCGCTATCGCAAAATCACGTTTTATAATTTGGATTGCAATAACAATTACAGTGAAATTCATTTGGAGATATAAGTTGATTATATGAGATTATGTAAGTTTGGAGCGAATGAAAAATAGTTGGGAAACTTTTCTTTTAAAGTAAGATATTATCCTTGTTGCAATCATTAGTTTCTCTGATAAAGCTAATTTATACATATTTCAGATAATGATATCGCAAATTAAATGTCCAAGTAGCACAGTAGCGTTTGCAAAGCGCTAAAAAAGCAGTTGTATGCACTTTATTTAATGCTTTATAAGCGCTGTGTGTTACTTGGGCGGATAAAGAAAAGAAGCATATCAAAATTATAAATTTTAAATATTGTAGAATCGCACATGGATGAATGAAACCTGCAATTTGCTACGTAGGATGTCCATGAATATTAGAGATTTACGCGATTGCAGGCTTAAAAGCAATCCCGAAGTTTCCTTATATGTCTGTGCGAGATTTTCTTAATTTAAAATTAAACCAATTATATTGAATTATTCTAATATTGAAAATGTGATAAGGCATTTGTACAGCTAAACTAAATTTTAGAATATTATTGTTATTAAGAAATGTATAACAACTGTAATTATAATCATTAATGTAAAATAAATGTGTAGATAACTTTGATAAAATTTTAATTTTTTATGGTCATGTAGGTAAGTGATATATCACACTTAGGTGAAATGAAATTAGCTATTAATTTCCGTCATCATAGTTATATATGTATATTGTATTCTCTCAGATTCATTTCATCTCTCCATCGCTACTCATTTATCATTATTCTTTCTTGCGCGCCGACGTGACGCGCGATCACAATCGTGTTCGATTGCACTCCACTCCACGCTTGTGATTCAACGTATAAATCCGATATACTTTCATCTCTTTGATTAATTTATTTGAATGATATCTTTTTATATCATGACTTTGACGAGAATTACTGATTGTAAATTATCATTATATATTACATGGCGAAATTAGACAGGGTGTTGTATTGCGCATAACCATGTATCGGCACAACCAATCAAAAAGTTGTCCCGAAGTCTGCTAGCGCGACTTTCGTAGAAAGTCTTTTCTTAAGAGGTTCGTTCGCATTGCTTGAAACCCAACAAATTTTTGCATTTATAAAATGAGTGAAATTAAATAGATATTTGAACGTTGAAGAGAGAGAAAGTAATCAAGTGTTTAATTCGTCCATGGTCAATTATGAGAATGCGCGATCGCATTATTGCTATGGCAACCGTAGGATACTTTCATATCGTCTATCGTCTTATACCGACCTACTGGCTTGTATTTCAAGCCTTAAAAGTGCAACCGAAGAAATATAAGCGATAAGCGAAAAAATAATAACGTTATTCTTGGGAATTACGTTGGGAAAAGAATTCCAGTCCTTCGATATCCTCCGACAATTTTTGGCTTCCGAGCAAAGATCATGAACGACTGCTTGTCGTTGAACGCGACAGCCGGACGAGTTGCTCATTTGGCTCACGAAAAGGTAAGGGTAAATTCACGTAATTTGGAACGCACCCATAATTTCAAAAATCTAGACAAGATTACGGGTACGTTCCGAGTTACGCATGAAGCGTGTGATGTATCATATATGTTTTATCTTTATTATTTGATGAAGAACAATGCATTAATGCATCATGCACTTCATGCGTAACTTGGAACAATCAGAACGCATCCTATATCGAGTATTTGTGCATTACGATTCAAAACTCCAAAATAGTTTGGCGCCTTTCAGCAGTGGTACATTTGTACGCGAAAAACACGTGAGAGAAATTAAAAATAAGAGCTTATGTAATATTAAATCAATCGATAAAAATATAACTACACTATAATGATCTACAATGACACGTAAACGAATTACTTCATAAGTTCAGATCTAAAAATCAATTGCGATATTTAAATTGTATATTATGATCAAAAGAGTAAATATATTGAATTATGAATTCAATGATGAATACATATGTTAATGGTAAATTAGGAGGAGAAACGTATCCAAGAACGTCGACGTCATCTCGTTTATCTTATTGCTGCTTTTTTACGAGAGCAAGGGTGAGCAAAATTTATAATTAGGTTTAATATTTGTTTAATTAATACTCTCAATTATTTGAAATACATATATCAATTAAACGTTAATGTTAAAATCGTGTGTTATATGCATACGAACAATAAATATAAAAAGAATAATGATATCATGAGTGAGTAAATATTTGATCAAAAGCTTCAATCTGACATAACTTAAATAATAAAAACTTGAAAATTTCTATGCTAGTTCAATTATAAACGTTTCAATATTTTAAACAAATATTAATCAATTTTATTATAATTCTTTACATAATTCTTTACATAATTCTTTAATTTAAAAAATAAACTTTAATAGCATAAATAGTTATAAAGTGAAAATTATGCTCATTGATGTGTTTCTCATAGTTATTCCAGTACCGCGGAAAGTCTCTTCAAAGAAGCTCAACTCTCCCGAGACATTCACGTGTGTGACAATATTGATCTCGAAACTATCATTCTCGAATATACCGATTATCATTATGCCAAGTACAATAAGTATCCCAAGTTGTGTAAGAAGATAGAAGTTAGTAACGTAGCTCCAAATGTGTAAGAAATATAATTCATTGTTCAGAATCGTAAAACCCAGCAAACGATTTGTTTTGACAATTTATTAAAAATGCAGAAATATATATATATATATATATATATATATATATATATATATATAT
>NW_012131465.1:0-2944 GCF_000143395.1 Atta cephalotes | reverse complement strand
ACACACACACACACACACACACACACACACTCTCTCTCTCTCTCTCTCTCTCTCTCTCTCTCTCTCTCTCTCTCTCTCTCTCTTTCTCAATCAATATCTGCTTTCACAACAATGTGACAAAATCAATTACAGAGTGATCGGCGTGGTCTGAGCTTTACCTTGAGGATCTGTAGATTGATATGTCGTACTGCTAAAACATAAATATTAGGCGTGTTCAATGGACACACAGTGGGAACGCTCGCTGCTATTGGTATCTATATTTCTTTTAAATTATCATGATCTAAAGGTGTATTCCAACAATAGGCAACAATTACTGAGCGCTCATTTAACAATTGTCCACTGAATATACGTATATAGATTGAATTAATGTTTGAAGTATCGAACGCGAGAGAGATACATATCTCTGGCATAAATACACTAAGCAATGAAATTATCGCTCCTATTCAACCTTACAACAACCATGTGAAAGGAACAAAAAAAAACTTCTGCATTTATTTTTGCACTCAAGATGTATTGATAAAGAAACATAGAACGAAAGAATGAACTTGAGAAGAGCCAGCCTTAAGAATATATTTCATGCAAGATTTTGTATTATTTAACTTTTATTAAGCTTTTTCAAAATTATAAAAATAGTGAAATAAAAAATTGTAATTTTGAAATTGTCAAATATTTATAATAAATAGTATAATTAATAATTTCTTCTAATAATATCTTAATTTAATTACTCGATCGTTATGTGGAGTTAAATGATTAGATAAGCTCATAGCAGATTGAATTTCTCTATCTCTTTAAGCATCAATGCTTTGAAGTCTATGATAGGATAATATAATATCTACATATAACTTTTTTTAATATCTTAACAATCAGAAAGACTATCGAACTATCAAAAACCTTCACGTTTTTTTCTATGTATAACATTTGAGATGCATGCGAACACGAAACGCATGTCCGTACATAAATCATTCGAATTCTCGTATAACACAGTAGCTGCTGCAATTGTTATGCTAACCACTTGCCAGTATCTGCTCTTATATAGCCTATGTTTCCTGCACGACCACCTGTTACCTTCTCGAACCTCGGTACCGCCTACGTAACATTCAGCTCATTCATCCTGGTTTGGCACATACGTAACAACTCTCTGACGCAGCCATTTAATGTTCTTTATATCTTCTTTTTCATTTTCTCTTTGTACCACAATGGATTATATTTAATCTTATAGACAGTAGCGACTGTTAGAAATTAATACGAGAAAATATTCGTAGATTCACACACACAATGAATAATAGCTAAGGAATCTACCAAATTATATTTACAAAAATTTCAAAGCTAAAGATTATTCTTAATTAAGTGTCTGTTACTTTTCTCGCGATAATAAATATAGCATTTATATGTGCGTGGTGCTGAAATATTTATTAATTATATTTACTTTGTTATATATTTATTACCTAATTCATATCTTGCCCTTTGCCACAATCAAATATACTTACAATATCTGTTCCCACTATTATGTCTAGATAAGAATAATGAACCGTGTCAGCGAATTTCCTTGATAATTATCTTAATAACGATCCATTCTTTCAGCAAAGGGCGAGTTAGCGAGGACGAAAATATATAATTCCCACGGGATTTATAAGAAACGATATTATCGATATCATGAATACTATCAGATCGTTATTCAACGAAATATAAGGCGCGGAATGTTCTAGTTGTCTGAATTATACATTATAACACGCGCAACGCACGTCTGGGCATGAACAATAATGGCATCATAGCCTGTGCGCTTCGCCTTCGGTTAGCTCCACTTTCTTTAAGCAGAAGAAGAGAGACGGTGGAACTTCGTTCACCCTTGTTCAGGAAACTATGACTATAAAAACAGTTCGCGCAAGATACGCCGTCGAGATCACCGCGGAAACAAATGACGGCGGTGAGCCTTTTAATTGCCACACCTGCCCCTTTGCGCAGCCCCTGCGAAAACCTGTAGGTGATAATTTTTCTTCTACAGCTGGTCGATTCTCTTTTCGACTGCGTCATCCGCGCCTATCCGAAAGAAACTACACCGATGAGCGATGACTCGTCCAGATATTCGCCTGTTACGGTTCTAATATTTCAATATGTCATTTCACTCCATATAAGAATACGCTCATATGTCATAGTAGTACGTACATTAGCAATATAACAAAAGAATGATATTATTTAGGAAATAAAATTACACTAATTTTTTAATTTCTTTTAAGAATTTTTACACTGTGAAGAAAATCAGATATACATGGTTAAAATAAATTCTAAAAGTTTATTAAGTAAGAATTTATAATTGTGTTTCACATTATTGATCCACTGATGTCAAAAATTCTATTAAAAATTGTTTCTGTAATACTAAAAAAATACATTAAGAAGTGTCGATGAGATATTTCTAATTTCATTAATGTGAAAATTATTGCAAATCGAATCGCGCGTGTGGAACATTTTGAGAGAGAGAGATGTATTATTCTTCGGATTCTCCGTCTCACTTATACGTGTATGCGGTTTTTTCCCAGGTGCATCGAACCGCGAAGCGGCAAGGAGGGGTGTCACGAAGACATCCGCAATAACACGAAGAGTAATCATCGGACAGATATTTATTTTCTATTATTTCGTGGGAATCGAGCAGCATGCTCTTCGTTCTGGATTTAGAGATTCGGTTAGTCTCTTGATCAGGGGATGCTATCTTCCGCCATATGTTTTTATCAAAGTTATCGAAAATTACCGTTGATTTTCTCAGTATAACAAGGTTCTTCAGAACTCGAAAAAACTCGCTTTGAAAAAAATTATTCATTACTGCTTAATAAATCGATGAGAGAGAGAGAGAGGAAGAGGGAAAGGGAGGAGGGGGAGAGAGAGAGAGAGAGAGAGAAGAAGAGTATTCGCCTATTTAAATTTTTAAAAATTTTAGTATACGTATTTATTT
>NW_012131464.1:0-2949 GCF_000143395.1 Atta cephalotes | reverse complement strand
TCTTCTCTCTCTCTCTCTCTCTCTCTCTCTCTCTCTCTCTCTCTTTTCTTTTCGTATATAAATTTTGTACGGTGATTAAAAATTAATGATTATCAAACCTTGAAATTTGTATAATTTGTGTGACTGTATGAACGGAGATTTTTTTATTGCACTAAAATGATTTGTGTTTCCTCATTTTTTTGTATTTAATTGAACGTATAAATTATTAATTATTATAAATTTTAATTTATTTTTTGTTGACCTAATTGATTCTCGATTTTATGGACATTCGTTAAATGCAACAATAATTAACAATAATTAACGATGAACAATGACTGCAATTGTAGAACATAGAAGAACATTTAGAACACGTGAAGTGAGAAAAGTTTTAATGTGGGCTTTATTTTATTCTGTGCTTTGTCTTCGCGAGAAGTGTCTGCTAATATTATTACGGAAGGACGACGATGGATCGTAGTGGTAGAGCGGTTAGGAATTGAGATGGAAGTCGCGTTGCGTGTCGTTGGTTGCGCTTTTATTTCAGCGAGAAGTCGCTGAAAGGCGGTTGTTAACATTCCCCCAACTTCCCCCGTGAATAGATGCAGCCGCGCATTGTTCGCCCGATGCGCCGCGCCGCCGAAAATTGAAGCACGTTTCGGCTGCAGCGCTACGTGATGCCCACGGACTGCCGCTTTCTCGTCAGAATACACGGCACACAGCGCGAAATAAGAGGTATACCCGGGGCACAAATCAACCGAATACAAACGTATTCGCGCGTCTCGCGAACACTCGGTCGCTCCTTCCAAACGAACTTTTTCGTTCAAACCTACGTCGCGAGCGTGAATCTAATAAACTGTTGCGAAATGGCCAGGTCTAGAGACCCATACTTTATATCTGCCATATGCCATCACGTCTCGCGGATTTTTTATGCGGCAACATGCTGCATACAGAATAATGTTCTTTCTCTGTCGCTTTGTTTTCCCTTTTCTTTCTTTGCACCGGCACCTGTAATAATATATGTGAAAGTTCAAGGTTTGACGTAGTTATGTATGGTAATTCTAGTAACTGGACTGGGTTATAAATCTTTTCCAAAAAAATAAATTAATGTTAAGAAGAAAAAGATGGTAGAAGTATATTTTAGAAGTACATCGGTGTAGTTGAAAGAAATATAATCGTAAAAGAAACATGGTAAATCACAGTATAAGATATTAAACATTGAAAGATATTCCTCTATTACTTTTTTCTATATATTAACTTATTGTTAGAAACGAACGTTATTAGAATTACCTTGTACAGCGAATGAAATCATCAAAAAGCTTTTTTTAATAGTTTATAATAGTTTATAATAGTTTTTAATAGTTTTTTAATTTACAGTTATTTATATAGTTGATTACGGTAACAATGTAAAAAGTTTTTGTTACAAATTATACACAGAATATATTTTGAAAAGGATTAATATCCACAGTCTCTTTTGTCTCTTTTTTTTATTTGACGGGAATTATTGAATTCTCAGAACACGGGGGTTATGCGACCATATAATATTACGTATGTGTTCACGAACGAATGGTTTTGTATTTTACACGATCCGATGTCTTTCACTTTCTCTGAATATAGTGACGTAAAATTTTTTATATTGCAGTGTGCAGACTTTAGCTTTGAGGTTTTTTTATGGCACGCAAAAAAATTGCTGGCGATCATATATATATATATATATATATACACAGCTTGCGTTATTGCCATTTGAATACCAGTCGCGAATTTTGTTGACTTGTGTGTATTATTGCTTATAACGTTGCACCATCACGAAATCGGAAAAACGTATTCCGGTAGGCACGCACGGTACACGAACGATTAATTAGGAACGCTGTCGATTTCGATTCGTGTATCTGTTTATTCTGGCCGTACATTTCAGTTGCCGCGCGTAATTAGGCCAGTTGAAAACAAATTCCCGCTCGATTAAGCGCGGTCGTTAATGATGTACTTATAGTCATTAGCAAAACAAATTGATTATTTACTGCAATACAGTTCCGAAAATCGTTATTTTTTAAATTTAAATTTGCAGGCTCATCTGATAATGAGAAATCTCAAAAAAGGAAATTTGAAATTCGAAAACATTCTAACATAATTGCAAAACAAAATATTGTGTTTAAACGTATAAGAAAATTTATTTAAACATATTGACATTAACTTTAATCGTTGATAACGTCTTTTATCATAATAAAGACGACTTATTTTTGAAAGAGTATTGGTGATGTTGAAATTGACGAAGAGAGTTGAGAGGCTTTATAAACAGTGTTCGGGTCACTTAATCTTCCTTAGTTAGCGATCGATGGCTTCATAATCCTCCTCTTAATGTGAAGTTTTTTTGGGATTTGATATGTCAGAGATGACTAGACGATTTATTGTACAGACGTAATAGAAAGCTGATCAAGATCGAAAAGAAAAGTGGACGGGTGCGTTTCAGGGCATTCGTTGATATCAGCGGATTTTATTTAAAAAAAATGGAGTAGACTCTTAGACAAAAAGACCAAATAAGGATAATAATAGACTGTACTTTATGATATCAAAAGCAGTAACTCTCTGATCGTTTATCGTCTCAGATTTATTGAATCTCCTTTATGAACCAAAATGTTTGAAGGGAAAAGATATTCCCTGCCTACCGAGAGTTCTACTGAGGTTCCGTGATTAATGAACAAACTGCAGTGAAATTCTGTTACACTGAATACACACAAGTGAAATTTTCGCTATAATGAAGTTTGAATCCTCGTTCAATGTTTACACAATGTATAGGTAATTCGATTTAACGTGAGTAACTTTAATATAACACATTTTTGATTTTAGTGATCTCGCTGAGTTCGCGATTCCATATTATGAAGAAACTCATTTGTCAAATAAAAAAAATGATTTCAAATTCAAAAGTTTTGTGTGTGTGTGTGTGTGTGTGTGTGTGTGTGTGTGTGTGTGTGTGTGTAG
>NW_012131463.1:0-2949 GCF_000143395.1 Atta cephalotes | reverse complement strand
ATATATATATATATATATATATATTATAGAGATATAATTTTGACGAATTGTTTTATTTTCTTTAATATATTATAAATCATTTTTGTAATTATCATTTGTATGCATATTGCATGTATTGTTTGTACTTTAAGATTGTTTATATATATTTCTTATATTATAAACCATTTATAATATATCTAATATTTAATAATATATGTATATATCATTACATATATATATTTTCATATTGTTTTTCCTTATGTCTTTTATTTACTTATCATTGTATTTTTATAGCTATTAAAAACGTCAGCTGGTTACATATCTGTTTTACTTACAACAAGAAGTCAATGAATATTTTGAAATATATAGATAAACACTCAAATTAATATTATAAATTTAATAATGATTTAATCGGAAAATATTAACTAATTTAAAATACGCCATGTAAGATTACTTGAATAGTTTACGTAGAATGATTATATGCATTGTGTAATGATTATATGCATAAATAAATTCATTTACATTTTCTGCTGCTAATATAATATACTGACTGATTGTTCTGCTTATTGATAAAAACTACCAAATAATACAATACAAAAAAATTAGTTTAATTATTGATGAAAAAAGAAAGAAAAATAAATATAAGATATCTCGAGAAAATTGTCGCAATATTAGAGTGAAGATAATAAACAATGTATTAAATAAATTAAAAAATACAAAATCCAATGTTATTAAAGAGATTATACATATATTTTTATTTTATATATGGTTATAACATATTTAATTTAATTTCTTATTTAATTCTTATTTAATTTAATATTAATATAAAAATTGTGAAGACGAATGTAGTATGAACAGCGCCCGAGTTTATTATGCTGGGGAAACTCGAGTTCAATCCGCGGTAGATCCAAGAAATTTTCATGCATTGATAACTCTTCTTCGGCGTGGCACGGGACGGTCTGACAAGCCATTGTAAGGCTGCGTTTGAAAATATTACCCGAATGCCTCCGAGTATCATTTTATCTTTGTTGTTCACCGAATATTAAACAAAGACAAAATGATATCCGAAGATACTCGGATAGTGTTTCCGAATGTATCCATTGCCAAGAAAACCTCTCAAACTACCGTCCGGTCCGGAATCAACGTTAAATTATAAGTCCCGTATGACTATGTAGAATCGATGCTCACAGCGAGCAACCGATCGATAGGCCTTGTCCTGACTTTGGGATATCGCGCCAACGAATGAATGATAAAAATAGAAATTGACTTATTGATTGATGTTTGAAATTTATTACAAATATTCCATTATATGTATAAATATGAAAATAGATGACTTATAA
Organism: Atta cephalotes; assembly: GCF_000143395.1. NCBI lineage: Eukaryota > Metazoa > Arthropoda > Insecta > Hymenoptera > Formicidae > Atta > Atta cephalotes. The sequence goes on along the minus strand of NW_012131463.1, from coordinate 1,630 downwards.
TATTTTCAATATTTACATAATGCAATAAACGTTAATTGTTTTAATGCTTTTTTTATTTTTAAAAACATCTCCTATAATATACATATATGTAGTGCTAATTAAGTTACTTTTTAGTTACTGAAAACATCAGATAATTACATGTAACTTGTACATTTACAACAAAAAAGTCATTTAAAAGTTACATTAAATGATTATTCTATTTATTAATGACATAAATTATTATGTATAAAAATAAAATGAAAGGTTAATATGAATAAAAGTAACTAACAACAAAAGAAAGAGTCAACTAGAGAAAAGTATCATATACAATGTAAAATTTAAAAACTAAACAATACATAGAAAAGATAAAAATAATAAATAATTTAAAATTATTAAAGATGATATACATATATACATACAAAATAATAGCTAACGAAAACTTTCTATTAATTTGTTTTACATATATAATCAACAATGTATGAAATATGTTATAAAACAAGATTTTATTTTTAATTTTAAATATTAACATGAATTATTAAGTCACTGCATAATTTAAAGATCTTTTAATTTTTTTACAATTATCATTATATTTGTTTTTAAAATATTTTAATTTTGAATGAAAAGAAAGCGAGTATTTCTCTCGAAAAATTTATTGAATAACTTTAAAATAACTACGTTGAATGAAAAAGAATTAAAAAACAATCGAAAAAATTATTTATATTAAACACTGAATTAAAAATCACTAATCCTATTTATTGAATTGCACTAAATAACGATACTCACTTTAAATAATTTAGAATAGCATATAACACCGAATTAATAGAAATAGAAGAATTGATAAATACGCGTTAAAATTGTTTATTAATGTCGCAAAATACAAAATAATAAAAATACTTGTATATTGTATTTAATTTTTACGAAAAGTAATATTGCACACAATTGGTCATTAAGACAACTATACACTTCAGACTTAGACATCTAAAAATCAATTACGACTATGTAAAATATAATCGCTACGTCTACATGAGCTGTCGTATGACTAAGTATTTATCCAACCATTATCTCAGATATTATTCATGAATATTTCGAATGTTGTCATGCTAGTAATTATCCGAAATTGTACAACAAGAGAGAAGAAAAGAGAATTTTTAAAACCTCCTGTCGTGGATATTAAACATTTCGCCCTTTTAAAACTATTCTACAATGTGCTCTTTGTTTCTTGTTTCTTGTTTTTTACTTTTTGCTTTTTTCTCCTTCACAACCGTTATATCGATAATTATATTTCTTGCTATGTATTTGTTTTTTTTTTAAGTTTGTTAACTTTTATCTCGGGCGATATAAAAAAACCAGATAAAAGGCAAATAGACATGATGTAAAAAATAGCAAAAAGCAAGAAACAGGAAACAGAAAACATATAGAACAGGCTTTATTACGCACATGAAATATCATCCCTATTGTATGAACATTATTAAAAAAACGAATCAATTTATCTTACGTCCAACATGGAAGCATCAAAATATCATGCGTATCAAAATCATAGCAGCTATGATAATTATTAGTAAATTATTATTATTAGTAAAAAAAGATCAGACAAAATATATTTCGTCCAAAGGGATAAAATCGTCTTGCATAAATATAAAGTATGATTATG
>NW_012131462.1:0-2955 GCF_000143395.1 Atta cephalotes | reverse complement strand
CTCTCTCTCTCTCTCTCTCTCTCTCTCTCTCTCTCTCTCTCTCTCTCTCTCTCTCTTTCTCTCTTTCTCTCGTAGCTTATTTCCTTTTCACTTATTTTCTTTTCATTAAAAATAAAAAAATATATGTATACATGTATAAAAATATTATATATATATTATACATATATAAAAAAGTATACAAACTTTATTATGATTTTTCTTTCCTATCTTTCTTCTTTTTTTCTTATTTTTCTTTCGTTTTTATCTTTCTCCTATCTCTTTTTCTTCTAAATTGTTTTTCATCTCTCTTCTCTCATGTAACATCTCTCATCTTTAATCTTTCTGATCTCGTCTCATCTCTCTTTTATTTCATCTCTAGTCTCCTTTCGTTCATTCTCCTGTCGTCTGTATCTCTTTTGTTTTCTTCTTGTATCACTTTTGTCTTGCGTCTGTTAATTTTTTCTCGTCGTTATTAAAAAATAAATAATTTATGAAAAATTTTATATATATAAAATGTATCAAAATAAATTATAAAATATCTCAAATTATTAATTAATATTGACAAATATTGAAAATTGAAAATTGCAATCAAAGATTAGATTTTGTCGAAATTGTGCTACTTTTAATGCGATTTTCAACACGTTGCCATCAGATCAGTTGTCTATCTCTGAATAAAATTATTTGGTTTTTGTACAGATTGCGTTTTTTTTTTATGACATGTAACTTTCAGAATATTCTAGTAAAGGTATACAGATTGGAATATTTTAGAAACATACTTTAAAGAAAGAAGATTATATTATCTTATAAATCCTTGCCTTTTCTTTCAATAAATCTGAAAATAAAATACAGCACGAAGAATCAATTCTTTTAAAATTATATAGAATTTTTTTATAATTATGAAGAATGGAGAGAATAAATTATTAGGGATTATTAAATTTATCTAATACGATATTGAAGAGAAATCTTTACTTTTAACAGAGATATTTTTTACACTATTAATCTCAATACACATACAATTTCAATTGTCAATCACATTTATAAGGTCAAAATCTCGACGATAGCTTTTAATGAAATAAATAGCTATTATTACGAAAGAACCAATCAGCAACGTGAAAAAGTGGCAACAATAAACTTCGAGAGATGCGAGCAATCGATTTAACATTTCCTTTTTTAAATAAAAAATAGGACACGACAGAAGCGCGCCATTCATTTATATTTTTTTACTACTATTAACTTTTATTACACACACACACACACACACACACACACACACACACACACACACACACACACACACACACACACACACGATTGGGTCATTCATATCCTGTATTTTTTTTCCTCGACTAAACTAAAATTATCAAATTATATAACATTTATATATAATTTTTTTAAATAGACAATCATACAAATTACTTTCTAAAGAAATGTTAAAAATATATGTAAAAATAATTTTTATATGTTTGTTAAAGTGTTGAAAATTAATTTGAATATAAATAACCCATCATGTGCAATAAAGGAAAATCGCGTGTATTGAGGATTAATAAAAATTTAATATTAAGTTAATAATGTTTAATCTAAATACATTTTTCATATATATTTTTTATTATGAAAAGAATAACTCTCATTCTATATCTAAAGAAAAAAATCTCTGGAAAATTTTTATTTATTTCAATACTAAAATTTCTATTATCTTTTTTCAGTCTCTACATAGACCAAAACCTGGTTATATGAAGAAACAACCTGATATTACGTATTCAATGAGATCTATATTAATAGATTGGCTTGTAGAGGTAGCTGAAGAATATCGATTACAGGACGAGACACTTTACTTGGCCATTTCATATATTGATCGCTTTTTATCGTACATGAGTGTTGTAAGATCAAAATTACAACTTGTTGGGACTGCCGCTATGTTTATTGCAGCGTGAGTTTATTTTGAATAATCATACTTTGATAAAATCTGCATACGACAATTCTTATTGAATATAAATTGTTTGACACTTTAATTTTTTTAATGAAATTCTATTTTATAAAAATAATGTATTTATCTAATAGGAAATACGAGGAGATTTATCCTCCCGATGTAGGAGAATTTGTATATATCACAGATGATACATATTCAAAAACACAAGTGATAAAAATGGAAAATTTGATATTGAGAGTTTTATCATTCGATTTAACTGTACCGACGCATGTTACATTTCTTATGGAATACTGTATCAGCAATAACTTATCGGATAAAATTAAATTTTTGGCAATGGTAAGTTTTAATGAATGAATATAAATAATTTGATATTTAATGTTGCTGTATTTTCTGAAATTTCTTAGGAATGTATAATTTTTACAAAAAATAACTGAAATTGGAAATTTCCATTTTTCGTACAAAAAAATTTTTATATACGTGTGTAAATATGTTTCAATTCAATATTCATATTTAATAATAATACTGCTGTATAATTTAAATGAAAATTTTATAATTTTTTATCTTAATTATCTTTTTTTAAAATGTTAACTTGTAGTATTTTATTCAGAGATTCTACATCAAACTTTTTGTATTATTTTCAAATACTATATAGAAAAATTGTAGTTTTTTTCATAATTTTTTCATTTTTTATTAAAAAATATATGTAATATTCTTAATTTTTTCTTTTCTTAATTTTTAAGAAGTTTCATACATATTTTGTTATTTTAGTACTTATGTGAGTTGTCAATGCTGGAGGGAGATCCATACTTACAATATTTGCCCAGTCACTTGGCTGCGTCCGCGATAGCACTAGCGCGGCATACGTTTCATGAAGAGATTTGGCCACACGAATTGGAACTGTCAACTGGATACAATTTAAAAACTCTTAAGGAATGTATTGCGTACTTGAACAGAACCTTCTCCAATGCTCCTAACTTTCAGCAAACGGCAATACAGGAGAAGTATAGAAGCAGCAAGTAAGTACAAATATTAAAAACTATATACATATA
>NW_012131461.1:0-2951 GCF_000143395.1 Atta cephalotes | reverse complement strand
AAAATTTGACTCTCACATAACAATTTTAAGAAAAATGATATGAAAAAGGTAAAAAACAGTAAAAAAATTTTAATGGTTGTCATGACGTTGCAGCAAACGAAATATAAAAAAAAATTTGCTATCGATATTGCAACAATCATAAAAATCCTCAAAATTTTTTTTTCTTTTTAATATTATTTTTTTCAAAATTGTGATAAGATAAATTAATAAACAGCATCATATTCATACTTAAAAATTATAGGAAACAATTAAATTTGTTCAGGCAATAATCTCAAAATGTAAATTCGCAAGCTAGTGTTATTTTCAAATTTATACCTAGTTATAGACGGCAAAACCGTGCAATTAAATCATTGCATACTAAACCAGGCGTATGAATTTAATATGCAAAATTTGTATATTATAAAATATTAGGTATGGGAAAAAGTTCGTGGCGATTAGGAAAGCCGTGTTTCTCTTGGATTTTGAATTACAACCAAATTCACCAACTATTTTAATAAAATTACGTACAAATGAAATCAATTTCTCAGAATTTGTAACAATGAAATTTGATGAATCTGTTCGGTTCTCCAACCGAATTATTACATTTATAGGATCGGCGGGTTAAAATTATAAAGGACATTTAAATCTTTCCACGTGGAGTCTTTGTTCACATATTGGATATTAAATAGATCGACAGTTAAATAAATCAGCATGCAAGTGATATTATCGAGAAAAGTTCTGAAGAAGTTACTGAAGTTATTATTATTTTCATCATATGATTTTACTAGAGGAAACAGTATACGTATTTCTTCCTTCATTAGTCCGCTTATTCACGATCATTGATATTTATCTTTGAATCTGCTTCTCTTTCTCTCTCTCTCTTTAGAATCACATGCGCGTGTAAAAGCCGAGAAATCCAAGTGGGCAAGAATAGCCGCAATCATCGTGAGCGAGCGGAAATTTTCCGTTGCAGGTGTGCAATAAAGATGCAACGCGAAACGACTTGCACGTGCCAAAATCACATTTGGAGCCGTGCGAAAAATAATGGAAAAAGAAGACACATCATTCGACGATTCAATTAATGGCGAGCTGATTACGACACCTCGTTTTCACGCGCCATCAACGTCGTAGATCGATTAATTCGTTAGTTGCATCGATCAACATGTAAAGCAATTAAGAGATTCCTCCGTGTCGCGATGTCATTCGATCTTTGTCAATTTACGAGATTCTATTCCGCGATCACGCAATTTCACGGGGAAAATCCTTTAGGATTTTTTACTAATTCTGTGAAATATGTTTCTAGTTTCAGGTTTCTAGTTTAAGGAACGATTAATCATTTTTCTTCTCTTTCTCACGATACTTCGAGGGAGAAATTATTATAGAAGAGGAATTATTATGGAGGAGAGATCTCCAAGCGTTATGCAATTTAGATTGATGTTTCTTCAGCATGCAATTTCTTTCTGCTTAATTGATTCAGCTGCTTTTTCTGCGATATATTTTAAGCAGTGGTTAACATATCAGCGCGACTCATCGATCATTTCTACAAACATTTCACGAATATCATTTAAACAGACTTATATCTATATATAGTGATGAATCTATTTAAAGAACGTCTATTTTCCTCTTAAGGGTCACGCGTCTATTACACCGTATTTCACACTGCATTATGCGGAATTTGCATTGTACGTTAAATATATGCGAGAGCGTAAATAATAACCGCATTCTCTTAGAATTATCTAATCATTAGCTTCAGGATTACGTTATTATTGCACGTCACCGACCAGTGAGCTACATAAAAAAAGAGAATAAAGGATGAAAAAATTATAACATCGATACAAAGTGCCTTTCGGATTTGCGTCAATATTTTTTTTTATTAATACCTTCACCGTATTTACTTTATTATAATAAATTAGTGAACTTTGGACGATATTATCAACTACGACGTTCTAATGAAATTAATTTAAATAAATAAATAATTGATTACAACCAATAAATTGTATAACGCGATACATATGTGCCCTTTATACCTGAGTAAATATCGTCATTATTCTCGCTTATAATAAATTAGTGCACGAACTTTCGATGTAATCTATATAAGACAGATGTATGATAGGTTAAGATGGGTTTAGGGCAAAATTGCCTTCCCTCTCTAGAGAATAAGTGACTTTATTGAAATAAAAGGAAAAAAGACGAGCATAGGTACTTGCCTTCAATGATCACTTCCTTCTTCGCTAGGATCAAGGGAATCGCGCCGGAAACACTCATGATGTCTGCTGCAGCTCACGTAGATTGTACTTCACACGCGTGCACACGCACAACGAGAGAGCGACAACACTATAACAATGACATCCACAGTCTTCTCAGTCTCGACAGTGCGCGGGATCGATTTATCGAATGACAGTTTCTATTTTTGTGCCGACGCGGCGTGCAAAAATTTCGCGTGCAAAAAAAGATGGAAAAAGGGAATCTCGTTCAAAGAATAAGACTCACTCTTTTAGCCGGAAAAAAAGTTGCCAGTAAACTCACAGCGGTATTCGATAATCCGCGAAAAAATTGTTCAGATTGGATTGGACGCGCAGTTAATTCTGAAAGCATTTTAGTGTTTCAATGATTCAGTAGAAAGTGTAACAGAAAAATTCTGTATGGTAAGCTTCGTCAACAGAGACAAAGATTACAGAGAAATTACAAATTTTTAAGAAAGTGACAGACACACTAAGAAAAATGTTTTAATTAGAATTGATAATCAAGAAAATAGAAATGCCATTCTGATGAGACCAAACAGAATTTTTGCTTAAATGATAACAAAAAATTCTGTTTGATTCCATTATGCCAAAATGTTATTCTTATTGATACGTTTTGTGAATATATTAAATTCTTGGTTATCAATTCTAATTAATCAAAACATTTTTCTCAGCGTTATCATTTTTTAAAACTTGTAATTTCTTTGCAATCTCTCTCTTTCTCTCTCTCTC
>NW_012131460.1:0-2954 GCF_000143395.1 Atta cephalotes | reverse complement strand
TATAACTTATTCTCTCTCTCTCTCTCTCTCTCTCTCTCTCTCTCTCTCTCTCTTTCTCTCCCGTTTCTAATCTTAAAATTATTATTATTACATTTACATAAAGTTGAAATTGGCTTTTCCCAAATATTTGATTTTTTTTAAATATCTTCAATTTAAAGATAATAAATTAGATCCAAACAATTGTGTGTTTTATATATTTGAATAACTGTTATATCGTTTTTATTCGCAATAAAAAATAATTCTTGAACCGATTAAACTATCTCTACGTCCACATAGTTTCTATTTTTATAGAGTTATAGACTATCGAATTTTTGTTGTTAAAAAAAATCTGAAAGTGCGATGTTTGAGTAATGGACATGCTCTGTTTAATTACATCGGAAATATTACAATTGTAGAGATAACTTCTTTTATCAGTGAAGAGCGAATCAGAAATCACTGTGTCAGCCAAGACCATGATTATCGCGAGTAATTATCATTATCATTACCCGAGTGTCAGTAATTAATTGTCAACATTTAGGGGAAGTCGTGTAAGTACGACTATGCAACAGCTGCTTTGTATGTCGCATTAATTACCTCTGAATAATGGGCATCTGCCTGGGTATTTATATCACGACGCAGCCAACCAAATGTTATCTCTATTTTGTAATATCGAGCATGTCGTTGTTCATAATATGTGCAGAACATAATTTAGATAGGTGTATCATATGTAGTTGGACACATCCAAATCACGCGACAGATACAATATTAATGTTGGTAAACATTATTATGATAATAAAAATAATAATGAAGCGCAAATGCTCTTATCAACAAGATATAAGAAAAAGCATTTGCTTTAAAAGCATTTGCTTTAGAGAAATAAAGTAAAAGTGCATTTTACATTTTGCATGAATAACATCATTTAATCTTATATGAAATATTTTATACCTGTAAATATTTTATACCTATATATGCTAAGTATGATAGATTTCCTCTTCCTTGAAGCAGAATTTAGTATTTCCGTTCGTACACAATGCATACAATATCGTACAGGTGTAGTATATTAAAATCGGATGAAACGCATCCGCGAGTATAATCGGTTATGTATGGTTAATCAAATATATATTCTCACGCATGGAATACGGTTTTCAGTGTGTAGTATTAATTATCAAAGATTAATCGATATTAATCAAGGCATTATTACGCAAATTTGCAAAATACTAATTGCCAAATTGGAACCTTTTTATTTATAATTTATATGTTAATGCGCATAAACATTGTACATAATTCATATAGATATTTAATTCAAGCATGTTACATGTATTTATAAAAGAGATGCTTATAATTTACTATTATTATGACAGTTTTATTATGACAATTTTGAGACATAATAAGAAAAATATCAGGCAAAATGATATTGGAAACTGTTATTGCATAAAATTGTATAAAAATTGAAAAATTATTCCAAAAACAAATTCATCATTTCTATTATATGAATTAGAAAATGCGGAAAATATTAACATCTTATAATTTAATATACGGGAAATGATGTCCACTTTTTAATAATCAATTCATAGAGATAAATATTATTTCATAATTATTATACTTCATTATTTTTGATCTACAATTATCGATTTGTTACAATATATCTCGCATGAGATAGATGAAACGAGTTAAATCGAAAGTTCTGCGTTACTTTCTGATTGGGTCTACGTTTGCCGTATGGGAAGACCATGAAAAGATAACACCGTTTAGATTGGAAAACTTCGGCCAGGATTCGAGCATTCTGGCACTCGCGGGAACGAATAACCTGCAGAAAGTAAAAATCGTCCGGGTCATTCATTATCACGAGATCGATCTTTTCTCGGATGCATTCCGATTCGGATCTTTATCTTTATGAGAATGATTTTAGTCGATTGTTAATCTTATATATATTTCAGTTTACGTAACTTCTTTTTCTGTTTAAAATCAATAACAAATAAATATAAAAAAATTATAATTTAAATATGATAAATAATTAAAATAAACATAAGGAACACAGTTAAAAAGGAAAAATAAATTTATTTATTTTATATAATTGAAAATATATAAGGTGTGTTTCAGACGTCAAACTTTAACAATAGGATGAAAGTTCTATAAACGTGAATTCGGAAATGTTTCCATATTATAAATATTTTTATGTATAATATATTCAGACAACATACTTCGCATTAACAATCATGTCTGCAGATAACAACTTATATAGCACTTAATATGCATATATAACCAGGAATTCTCATTTCTTAATCAATAATAAAATTCCAACATCTTAACAAGTCATACAGAAAGTACCACTTCTTAAAGCTAATCATATGCATACGGTAACATATATAGGATAAGAATAAGATGAGATCAAACTCGTTGATTATTAATCGACCATGCAATGAATGAAACCATGTAGCTCCACATAAACAAAGGTCTTAAGATGTTCCTATAAAATCCATGAACGGAAGGTGAATAAAAAAATAATCCTCAAGACATCAATGCGAAGCACGTATTAATGCGGAAGGAAATCATTTCCAGAAATTTTTTTAATAAATTGTTGTTAATAAAGTCTGTTTTAAATAAAAAATGTTTATAATTCGAAAAAGAAACATTTCTGGATTCACGTTCATATAACTTTCTTCGTTCATATGACTTTTTGCATCTCTTTACAATGAATAGAATATATTTTTTTTATATAAAAACTATATAGAGATAAAATTTTATATATAAGATAAAATTTTAGACACTCTATAATTCGGAAAAGAATTCTATTTATAATTTTGCGTATCGAATAAAATAGAAAACATTTGGAAAAAAGAGAGATAAAATTCACATATATACAATATATAACCAGGTTATACATTCATATTTAAGATATATGACATATTACACACACACACACACACACACACACACACACACACACACACACACACACACACACACACACACAC
>NW_012131459.1:0-2956 GCF_000143395.1 Atta cephalotes | reverse complement strand
TTGCATTGTTGCTAGCAGGAACGCTTTTTTTCGCGCAGATAACTTCAACAACATATCAAGAATACGGATATCCTTAGAATTTCCAGATAAGCTACTAGATTTTATAGAGAGATACATAATTATTAGGTTTATAATATTATAAGTAAAACAAAAAGTGTAATTAAAATAAGATAAAAAAGAAATTATAAATATAAAAATAATTATATGTAATTAATTGTAATTATAAATGGGGAAGGATATTAAAATAATTTTAATCTTTTTATGTATTTTGAATAAAATATTTTATTTGGCAGAATCATAAGAATATTAACATTTCTTGCAAGGATAAAGAAAACTGCCAAAAACTTTACCAGTATTTTTTACGAAAATATATTTTATAAATATGATTTATAATAAAATTAACTCAATATAAAAAAAATTATTTCTTCCAAAAAAAGTACGCAATTATAATTAATAAGCAAATTATAAAAATCTAATAAACAACAAATTATCACAGTGAAATAATAAACAGAATATTGCACATTGTTTATTATAGTAATGGTAGTGATTAATAATAATGAAAAACCAAGTTACTCAAATAAAAATGAACAGAAAGAAAATAATATTATGAACGTCCTCTACCATCTTACAAGTGTCATTTTACAATTGTTGAAACGTACGTGTGGCTTGGCATAGTAGTAGGCCGGGCGGTAACTAATATCTTATTATATCCTTAGGAACTAATATCTCATTAACTATTGCAAAATTTGTAAAATTTGTCAAGCTGTATAGTTTCAAATATAAATAATTAAAAAAAATATTACTAAACAAATTATTCCAGATATTGGCACTGTCATGTTCTAATGAGTCGAAATTAAGCATATGGCTTTGAGCCTAGAGCCTGATGATTTGTAATAAAGTACCCATCTTTCCTCTCGAAAAGGATTAGGCACGCTAAAAAGTTCAATATTTTTGTTGGCACATATCAGTAAATACTAAAAATTTACATTAATTCTCTAATGTTTAAGATTTTATAAAAAAAAATTTTAGCATTAAGGAAGCTAAAAAAATTTTCAATTTCATAAAGTTAATAAATTAATTTGCGTTATCCGATGTCGTCGAAGTAAGATGTACTTTATTCTTTCCAATTTGCTTCAATTTTAATTAAGAGACTACTGTATTCCACCACGATTTGGATTTCTATTTTCTTGCGTTTTTCTCTCTCTTTTTTATTAACAGACTCTCAACACATCTGATATAACTGATAAGAGTACTACTTTCTTACTACTTCGATTTCCGATTTAATTGATTCGCAGCATTACACAATATGAAGAATACATGAAAATGTATTTTACACTTATAACGAATTTTGTAATATTATTATATGTGTTTACCGTTGCATTGAGAATGACGCCATTGAAACACATGTTTTGTTTTTTGTAATTATTATATTAGTTTCAATTAAATTAAAGTTCTTTGCTACATTACTGACTCTTTTGCCTCTATTGTTTAATAAATTAAAATTTAAAAGTAACTAAATTAACTTCAAAATTAATGCATTTAACTAAATTAAAAGTTATTAACTGTTTTTTAACTTTTTTTTAATTAGTTTCTAACCAATCCAGCCAACTACTCTGGTGAAAGTTATATGATACCAGGCAGATGTGAGAGCGACTTAAACGTCGGCGATCCTGGACCGAGTACGAGTTCATCTAGAGATATAATGCCACGGAATGAACCGCGGCAGACGATCAAGCGACGATTGAGATCAAATAAAGATAAATTAAACGCCATTATGAGAGTTCGTAATGGTGAGTCGAAGGCTGCTGTGGCACGCGACATCGATGTGCTAGAGTCCACTCTTAGAGGATGGTGTAAGGCAGAAGAAAAAATAATATTGCAAGTAAACAACATAACAGCTAATCATAATAGTCTTCACTATCCACATGTACCGCCTCCAAATAGCGCAACAGGAGTGACATTTATCGCTGTGACAAAAAATGATCCCGATATCTCGCCACCGGATTGCAACAAAGTGGAGTATTGCGAGAAATTGTTACAGTGGTTGCACTGTTATGGTACGCCAATAACGACAATGAAAGAAGTGGATCACTTACAACATATTTTGGCACATCTGCAAGAAGTGAACAAGGAACTAACGTAATGAACTATAGCAATAGTAATTATATATCTAACATATATTTGTGAATATTTATTTAAATGAACATATATTTATAAGTTTTATCTTTGTATAAAATCGAAATATAGAAAAAAGTAAAAAAAAATAGAAAGACATTTCAAAATCCATAAAGTACGTCTGTATTTTGAAATCCTTAGAAAAGTAATCCTTATTATATTTTTAAGAATATTTTTAATCAAATTATCGTCTGAAATCTTAAGCTAAATATTATCAAAATAAAAAATTCAATTGCTCTCAATCTATCTATCTATATTCTCTCTCTGTAATAATTTATGTATATATTCTGATCCTTAATGTATATTACGAATTTGATACAAGTATCTACAAATTTCTTAATCGCGTCATGTTCACATAGATCATAAGAATTATACATAAAATTGGTTGGAACTAACGGAACGAGATAGCTGTAGCAATTATATACATTTGTAATATATTTAGCTAATATATATTTGTAAATATATATATTGATATCTTGCTTTAAAAAACCGTAAATAACGATATAGAACTTATGCTGTAAGGATTGAGTTTCGCTCAATTACCTTAAGGATAAAGCCTATAGACTGCGCAAAAACAGTTTAAGGATAGCAATTATTGTCACTTAATCTCTGACGATTTAAGACATCCTCTTAAAACAAGATTGTAGATCGAGACTATTTAAATGCGTTATTATTATATTTAATACTTTCATTTTTTTTGAAAATATGTTTGACAAATCGCATTAACGAACACGATGAAAGTCCTTTTTTCCTACGTTTTAAGGTAGTGTCGTAGTTTTAC
>NW_012131458.1:0-2956 GCF_000143395.1 Atta cephalotes | reverse complement strand
TTTGTAATGATCGAAATAGATGGAAATCAGAGGGCGCGAGGTCTGATGAATATGGTGGATGGGATAGAACATCCCAACCGAGCTCCAACAACTTGTCGAGTTATCAAAGACACATGAGACCACGCATTGTCCTGATGAAACACGACGCCCTTCCGATTCGCTATTTCTGGACGTTTTTGTTCAATTGCTGTCTTCAATTCATCTAATTGGGAATAATACTTCTCTGAATTTATCGCCTCGTTGTTTAATAAAAGCTCATAATACAGGATTCCTTTCCAATCCCACCAGAGACAGAGCATGACCTTCTTTGGATGAAGACCGGCTTTTAGGTGGTTCATTCCGCTTTCTCCAAGATCTTTTTCGCTCAACATTATTGTAAATGATCCATTTTTCATCCCCCGTCACTACTTGCTTCAAAAATGGTGTCTCCTCGTTACGTTTATAGAGCAAGTCGCAAATGGAAATGCGATCTATCAGATTTTTCTCCGTTAAATCGTGGAGAACTCATACATCAAAACAGTTTATGTAGCCAAGCTTCACAAAATGCTCGTGGATGATGGATTTTGACATATTCAACATTTCTGCTAATTTGTTGTATAGCATGGGTTATTCTCGATCAGTATTTTAATCTGATCTTCATCTGTGATGGAGGGCCTATCCGGTTCTTGAACTTCAAGGTTGAAATCACTAGCTTTAAACCTAGCAAACCACTTCCGCACAGTTTTTTCAGTTACAGCACCTTCGCCATAAATAGCGCATATCTTGTTTGCCACTTATGTGGCGTTTTTGCCTTTCCGGTAAAAGAAAAGCATTAAATGCCTAAAATGCACTTTATTTTCTTCCATATTCAAAGCGTATAAAACTGACAAAAATTAAATCGCAACCAAATTTTTTTCCAAGTATGTCTGAAGTACCATCTTTTACGATATGTATGCATGTCATTTGTTTTCAATCATTCTGATATTCAGACCTATCTTTACGCCACCTATCAAAAATCGGCACGAACTTTCCGGACAACCTAATAGAACAGAATGGAACCTATATAATTTAATAAATGTATACTAAAATTTAAATCTTCTGCGTTTCAATTTTCCTTCAAAATCAGCACGAACTTTCTGGACAACCCAATAAAAAGGAAACACATTGTTATTAATTATATATAATAATGTTATTTGAGTATATTGTAACTGTACTTTGTCTGATTTGGTAGAGCGAAGATGTTGCTCTGTGCTTTTTTTCATTTAACTTACAATTATGAAGATCTTGAATTATTTATATGCAAATGATGCGCTGAGAAGTATCCGCGTTGTCAGCAAACAGTGCATTTACGTCATATTGCAACGTCGCCTATTATACACTGTGTTAACCATTATTATAAGCAAGTTCGAGGGCGTAGAAGAATAAGGAAAGTGTGTAAGTTTACAATTAGTCCTTTTTACAATTAGTCCTTTATGTATTCACAATTTTATGTTTTCACAATCACTATTGGGAATAGAAGAGCCGTTTTATTGAATACTTCCTTCCTGATGTGACCTCCACGATAACATTTTCTTACGCAGCGTTACAAATGTCCTCTAAAAATGTTGTTGATTGGATTAATTTCTATCAAGAAGTATGTATAAATTTTGATTGTTCTATTTTCCTTTATTTGATTTTCCACGTGACTCTGCTTCCACCTTCCCCCACCCCCCTGCTACGGAGCGCACAACTTTCCACACGAAGCGACTCTCTTGATTAGGTTAGAGTTAGGTTAGGTTAGGTTAGGTTACTCATGGGTATTATTAATTTAACCCAACCACTGTATTATGGTTTGATTAGAGTTAGGTTTCATCATAAGGATAATTCTATTAGCGCTGATTGTGCGATGTAGTACGAAAATGCTAAAATTGTATCTTTGGAATCATTCGACGTACGTTTAATGATGAATCAACAATATTGTTTATGTTCAACTTAGATCAATGCATTGAATTAACATTCGATCAATTGCTTGGTATCGTCGAGAAAGTCGATACAAAGTTTACACGATTCTCGAATATCGCATCCACTGTAACGAATGCTAAAGATGTACCAAATGTAATATGCGCTAACGATTACTTTGATAAAAAGCTCCTCAGATTGCGAACTGTTAGCTTTAGTTTTTTGTGTGTAAGAAAAAATTATGTAAAAGAAATATAAATAAAAAAATTGTTAATCTAAAAATTATGATATAATTTCTTCACACGTACATAAAATAGGGGGCTCGTGTCTCTTCTGTCTTTTTTTTATACAAAAGGGATCTTTTATGACTGTACTGTGTATGAAAAATTGAATAGAAAATAATTAAATATCAAGAACAACATAGAATCGATGTGATGGATCAGGTACATGGAAAAATGAAAGAAACAAATAAGGATTAAAAAATACAAAACTATTTTTTATTATTATTACATTGGTTTATATGTAGTATTAAAAATATTTAAAAAATGCAATTGGGCATCGAGCAATGACTCAGGTATCGATAGCTCGATCACATTGGTTCACACATTGGCTAAGATCAAGCATTTGGGCATCAGTAGCAGCGCTTTCTGAAAAAATGAACAAAAACTTGTTTATCACTGTTCGTTTTTAACAAAGAATAAAATGCATTAACACTAGTCATCATAAACACATTTGTAAACAAAGAAGATATCATTTGATTTTTTTTGCGTTGGTAGTGACGTTGGCGACTTTGATGCTTTTTCTCCAAGCATTCCCAATATCTCGCTTTTTCCTTCAATAGTGGACTTAACGGACTTGAAACGCTCGATCGATTTTCAACATATACATTTTTTTATTTGTCTATGTCTTAACGTTCGTGAAGCTTACGATTGAATAAAAAAGCCTTATAAACTGTCTCTCTCTCTCTCTCTCTCTCTCTCTCTCTNTGTGTGTGTGTGTGTGTGTGTGTGTGTGTGTGTGTGTGTGTGTGTGTGTGTGT
>NW_012131457.1:0-2956 GCF_000143395.1 Atta cephalotes | reverse complement strand
ACACACACACACACACACACACACACACACACACACACACACACACACGACACGCACGCACGCACGCACACACACGCACACACACACACACACACACACACACACACACACACACACACACATATATACATCGCATATGTATATATAACTATACATCGAACCTGCTATCGTGGTGAAGTGCAGTCACAACGAGAAAAGAAGCTCCCAGCGCAATTCGTTCTTGCGAAGAATTACGGACGATTCAGGCGCAACTGTCACTGAGAGGGCGTCGCGAAAACAGATTTGATATATCGTTGCTTGTCACGCATCAATATAATTATTATCTGCGCGAATGTCTTGTGTCCACAATCATTTTCTGATCTTCGAAATCAAGTCGATCAACTATATCGAAAATACATTCCGAATATAATTCTGTATTATAACTCGGTAAATACTCCAATCTAAATAAGATACTGCACAAAATATTTAAATTTCTTAATGAAATATTGCATATAACATTCAATCATTAAAATTAATTCAAAAAAATTAAATATTTTAAGCTCCGCAGGTGTTAGAGAATGAAAATTGGTAATTCTTCTTAAAGATTCGACAATGTTATTGATATGCGACTGGTAGGCGTCACCAACAGGGAGTAGCTTCCTCGAAGTAATTTATATATTTTCTTTCGGCCGATATTTGTCATCAAAGAGTAGCCATTAGTAGAAGAGCGGAGCAAAAGAAAGGCCTCTGAGAGACACAGCAGGAGGCATTAGACCGTAGCTCCCATTAGCTCGACTTGGTTTTTCTCCCGAAAAGAAATTAATGGCCGATCTCTGCTCGAATCCTACCACGATAGAGCCAAGTTGAACTGTATTCTCGTTATCCTCTGTATTTTACGTGAGATCGTGATCCAGCTATAATTAAATGTTCATTTCTAATTTTCCCTAATAGATATCTCGTATATTCTGATTTAATTATAGCAAAGGTGACTACCAAAATAAAATAATCCTGCTAGACTTGACTATCTATTAATTCAAGATAACGCGCGCCCCGTCACTGGATGATCAATCATAACGGAAAGAGACGTCATGATACAAACGTCGTATCTAAGCGCTGCTTCCCGAAGCTATAGGGAGTCAGTCGACGGTCGTTCGCACTCGCAGTTGGGAACCACGTGAGTGGCACGTGACTTAAGAGGATGTAGCAATTATATCTCCACTTCATCCTCTCCTCAACCTTCACTCTGCGCCACCTCCGCGACCAGCATTGCCTCCTCTTTCCCAGTCTGTTTCATCCTCCTTCAACACCTTCCCCTCATTCCCTCCTCGGATGCGAACCGTCTTTGTAGCGCAACAATTAACGTAGCTTCGTGATATCAAAAATGGCCCTTCCCCGAATCCAAAAACCGGCGGCTGCTCATCAAAGGCAGCCGCAATAAATTCTTATTGCTGGGGATCGGAGTATTTACGATTCCTTGAACACCGGGAACACGCGTACTTCTTTTTTTTTCTCAATCGCTTCTTTTCTTCTATTTCCTATCGATTATTGAAGTACTCTCCTATGTTACTCTTCTCTTTTCATCAATTCACATTCAAAGCGACATTAGATCGAATCCAACGTTTCGAACCACTATTAAGCTTACTAATTGACGAAAACACTTGACTGAAATTTCTTCAAGATAATACAGAATTATAAAAGATTGATAGGGACACCGGTTCCTATCTTTTACAACGCAATCGTCAAAGATAATAGATGAACGAGCCGTGCATATTTAATCGAACTCGTTCGGACAGCGTAGAGGAAATGAGATAAGAGAAAGCGGAATTATACGAGGCAGGTGTAGGTGGTCCCCGCGGCCATTCCCCCGGGAACGCATTTGCGGACCGTTTGGGCCGACCCGGATCGAGGCCTGATCTCCTGAGCCTTACACTTATACGGTAGCCGAACGACCCCAGGAAATCTAATTGTCGGTCTTCGAGCAAATTGCAAAAATAAACACGTTCGCGGATGGCGGGGATGAAGGAGTTATATTAGGTAGAAAAGGGGTGAGGACGGGGGACGTTGAATCGAGGACCAACCAGCAGTCGCCGGAAGTCTCTTCCTTTTTTCTGTCTCCGTCTCTGTCCCTTCCCCTCTTGCGATCTCCCTTCGATTCTCTTCCACGGGGAATGGAAATACTAATTTTGCGGAATACAGTGGCCGGACTGCGGTGAGCGTCCATTGGAAGACGGTGGTGTGGGTCGTGATTACCTGAGGATAATTATAGTCGACGTGCGCTCGGCTTATAGAAGGGGGTAGTGGGGCTCCTGTGTGTACCACGTCCGATGTGCGTTTATGTGTGCGTGTGGGTAGATATCACATGCCTGATGGAGGTTCAAGTAAAGTCATCTTTCTAAAAGCGTCACTTTTCGAAGTCTCTTTTGCACGATTTTCTCTTCTCTGCCAGTTCCGGGGAGAAATATGATTCTTGTAAATTCGTTGCAATTTTACGTAAATTGATATTATATTGATATAGTAATAAAATATTGCAAAAAATATTATATATATTCTTTCATTTGTTCCTACAAAGATTATATGAGCTATCGCTTGTTGTCATTATAAAATTAATGATCCAGAAAATATAATTCTATCGGTCACCGGATTAACATTGACACACGAAACGTGTTTTGGCGAGACTCTTTTCGTATGAGAGGCGGTGAAGCCAAAAGGAGACTATCGACAAAAGGCAGAAAAGGGAGTAAGCGACGACGAAGAACAGCCGCGAGAAGAACGGAGAGGACGAATGCGAAAGGGGTCATGAACTTGTGCACTTCGAGCGGTTGAGAGAATTCGTGTCTTTGTCTCTTCGATGAAGGGCGCCGCGGTAGATATCTCTCGGGGTATATATGTGCGCGGTTTGAGGTGGAGGCACTAAATCAAGGCCCCGCATGCTTTAGATGGCGTCTAACAAATGAGCCAATGACAACCAGCCCAGCCT
>NW_012131456.1:0-2961 GCF_000143395.1 Atta cephalotes | reverse complement strand
CACGAACAACGAAATAGTCATACAGATGTCGGAGTTCTCTCTCTCTTCTCTCTCTCTCTCTCTCTCTCTCTCTCTCTCTCTCGCAATAGTAATTGTCGTTTTTCCACCTGAACACCTAGTTCTCTATATATATAATACCATATTTCCTATAATTATTCCGATGTTGAAAACTCTCATGTACATCAACATGAATGTTCAGTGTATACACATACATAAGGTTTTAATAAATTTTTATACTTAATTATTGTATTAATAATAAAGCCAAATGATGGGCTTACATTTGTTAATTTGTTGGAGTAATTTCATATCGATTTCAACGCTAGCTAAGTTTTTTAAAATTTTTATATTCACCGCTGATGATTCCAAAATAGGATCGAAACGTAACGTTCGGAAATTTCTGTATAATTATAATTATAATTAATCGTTATATGTTTATTAATTAATACCATTAAATTCTTTACGCACCAATAATTGTGTTAACTCTTGATTGCCTGTGAATTTTTTTCTTATTAATTTTATTATTTTAATAAATTCTTAATATTTCATATCTTAGAATTAATCCGGAAATAAATACATTGAAACGGTTTTAGAACGTATGTTATCAATCTTTTCTCAATCTTAATTAACTTTCCAGAGTCATTGTGTTATAAATTATAATAATTCTGGGAAATTAATTAAGAATAGATTTTAAAAAACCTACAAAATTGCTTTGAGGCTTTGGTCCAGATGTTAGAGATGAGAGTATAGACGTTCAAGAAATTACAGAGAATTACTTATTGATTGGCGCTCCACATGATAGATTGATAGTATTAGTATATTTAGCATCCAGTATGCAGAGAAAAACATGGCAACGAAGAAATTCCGTTTCAATGCCTCGTAACGCATCTAATTACATACGGAATGACTTACAAGGTAACAAGAAAACTTGAAAACAAATATTTCTGATAAGATCGTTCACGTCATATCAAAAAACAAACGACATTTTGGTGTTTTTTCCCAAACATAAACAGCCACAAGAGTTTTCTTATCTGAAATTAATATCTCAATAGATACCCTATACTGAATACTGTTGCATTTCGCTTTCTCTATTAATTAAATCTTTTCAGGATGAAACTTCATCTCTCGATTTGTTATAAAGTATATATATATATATATATATATATATATGTCAATATATATTTAATAAATTCTATTGTTTGATATTTAAACATCAAATTCTATTATTAAATATCGTTCAAAATTAATAGAACTTATTTTCATGAACTTATTTTAGTTCAAGTTTCCAAAAATTTAGTTAACACTTTGACGGCGACGATATTTGAATGACAAAAATCACAAAGATCCTATCACATTTATAAATGACGGTTTCATTTATTTGATCCTCTCAAGAATGATTTTATAAAGTATTTATGACATTAAAGGAAAACAATATAAATTATATTAAAATAATGAAAATTAATAAAGCATTAAAATAATACATTAGATTTAGTTTAATACCGAGATCAGCCTGGTAGTTAAAGAATTGATGTTAAAAAGTTTCCAAATATGACATACTCTCAAATTTTCATTGAGGCAAGTTGTCTGAACGAGAAAGTGATTTTCTTGAAAATTAATGCAAATCTTACAGCATGCATTCCACAAATAACACATTTCGGTATAAGATCTACCGTGGATAATTGATTTCGCAAATTGAACCGACGGCAGCTTTATGTACGTAGGAAAGTGTACCGTTAGAGCCGATTAAGAGAAACGGGTCGATTGAACATATAAAATCGCATGCGTTCGGTCGGCCGAGACAAGAAAAATGCGGTGAAGCGGAGGCATGGAGAAAGAAGAAGTCGCGGGGTCCAAGTGGAATTCAGTCGATGCAATTAGTATCGACGCGAGAAAGGTTCGTGTAAAAAACATGCACGGGGTTTCTTGCGTTACAAAACATCGTGTTAATAAATAGTCACACAAAAAAAAAGAAGATAAGAAGAATAAGTACAGGAAAAAACAACGAAATGGTCGTAATTATATTTTTTAGATTCGCGACAAACAAGAGAATCGTCTAACGATTTAAGGGAATACTAGTGCGACAGGAATTGCCACATACATTACAGTGCACTTAAAAATTTTCGAATTAGTTTTACAGATTGCAAAGATTTTTTTATATAATTAACTGTTCGTTGATGACATATTGGATGTGAATCACCCACAAAATTATTTTAAATCTCTGAAATTCAATTTTCTTTTATTTTGTAGAACAAAATTACAATGTTTATAAAAAAATCTTTGTTTTTTCAATTCTCAAAATAGCCTACATATGCAAAATAAATATCCTTTATCTAAAACCAACTTACAAACTTTTTTTTTTCAATGTATCATACATGAACAACAATTCTGTAAATTTTTAACTTTTAATATTAAATTTTTTTAATTTCTACAATTTTTCGAAGATTTTACTCGTTTTTTCTCTATTCATTGAACTCAAGAATTTTTTTCACAAAAACTGTAATGAAATTTTAATCAAAAACTATTTGAATGTATTCAGACCTTGAAATTGACTCATAATTTTTTTCATATTGATTGGATTTTTCAAATAAGAATGTCAGTTGTTTAAACATTATTCTGGGTGTGAGCCACCCAGTGTGTCAAAAAGCGATCGAAAATAAAGAGGTGCGTTAATGAAAGATTAAAATAGAAACAAAGGATATAAATATAGAAAGTCAGAATATAAGTCGATTTCACACAAAAATCAAATAAAAATTAAAAAATTTACTCATATAGCTGTCACCCGAGGTTAAAATTTGATATAAAAATTTCATAATTCATATAAGTATCCAGTGGGTTACTTGAACGATATTAAGTTTGTAGAACTATGTAAAAGTAAAAACTTATGAAAAAAATACATTAGCTTGATTTATGTATATACTGTAACAAATAAAATGTAAATAAAGATGTATAGTGGATTTTCTGAGA
>NW_012131455.1:0-2960 GCF_000143395.1 Atta cephalotes | reverse complement strand
ACATAAAAATATTTCTTACATTGTAACGAATATGCTATTGTTATGATCTATAATTTGTTGCGCAATATTGGTAGAAAGGAATGTGTATGTATAATAAATATTCAATATTATGAAGCATTGTATCACTTTTTCGCCAATATATCCAGATGATATTTCTCGAAAAATCTGGAATGCGAGCTATTTATTCAAAAGTATACTTAAAAAAATAAAAATTCAAACTTACTCGATAAAGATTAAGGCTCGCAAAAACTAATCCGTTTAATATCATAACAAAAAATGTCGTATTAAATGATGATTCAAAAATTTGGACAATCCTTCAAGAAAAAAATATTAGTAGTTGTGTATATATACAATATATATGTCGTAATATAAAAATAAATTCAAAGATGAATTCCTTGATTATTTCCGAATAAGTTCTGAATAAGTTAAATTTGAAACTGATATTAGCATTTTATTATTTGTTTCTTAATTATCTTTTTTCCGACATTAAATATTAATGTTAAATCATTGTCAAAATTATAATAAAATGTAATTATAAATTTTTAAACTAAAGTTTTTGAAGAAAAGTTTATATAAATTGAGTATAATTTATTTGAAATTAATTTACAGGTTTAATAATATTATATATACTTCAAAGCTTTGCGATGTATGTCTATGGCATAAATTATGCCCTTACAAATCAAATTTGCATTTTTTATGCCATTCATTTGTCTGATACCAATTGTCATGGCTTGCTCCATACGATAACTATAATAAATAATTTATATATATATATATAATTGTGTAATATTGTATAATTGTATAATAATTTGTGTTTGCACAATATGTGAACATATAATAGTCGCTGTAGTTTTTGAATTAAAAAAAAGGAACCGTTTAAGCCAACAATGAATTTACGTATTGTGCATGTTTGCACAATACGTGAACATATAATTAACACGCATAATAATTTTGAAATAAATGCAATGTAATTTCATACTGATTGAATGCGACAAAGCAAATATTTTATTATTTACAATATAAAAGATTTCGTATTATGGAAAATTAGTAAAATTCCCGATAAAATGAATTAGTTTTTACGTGTAATATAGCTTATAACGTGTGACAAAAGATGTTACTTAAAATTAAACTTAAAAATTTAATATTAGATAGATTTTTGAACTATGATGTATCAAAGGTGCTCTGTAAGTATAAATTTTGCACCTTTTATGTATATAGTTCAAAAATTATCTATTTTCTAACTTCGTATATATGACATATTTTATCCACCACATTATAAACTACATCATATGTGAAAATTACCTCATTTCATCGGGACTTATTTTATCATGTAATTAGTGGAATCCTTTTATTAGAATCATTATCACATTAATTTTCTTACTTGGCAATTTTTAACATTCCGCAGACATGTTGCATATACGTTAAAAGCATTGTTCCCGTTGCTAGCATTGTTAGTGAGCCTATAAATAATGCTACATTTGCATGTAGTATAATTAAATAAAAGTATTTTTCTTGATCGATGAAATATTCTGTGACAATTTTTAATGATGGCTGCAGCTGGGATTCGTTTACAGAGAACATAGTATCGATTATATGTGGCAGTAATGGTGAAAAGATGAACAAAAAATCGGTGAAGATATAGAGCACTAAAGAATGATTTGAAAACAATCATAAAAAATTATTAATTAATATTTTAAAATATTATTATATATTTTAAATTTATTTTATTTTAATCTCTCCCAATATGTATGTTTACAGTATCATGTATAGCTTCATGTACAGCTATATATGGCTATTTCAAGTTTTGTGCGTATAAACGCACTTCTTAAAGTATAAATATTGATAGAAGTTTGTAAAAAGAAAAATATTTTAATTTCCAGAATATTATTTGATCGGTATGATATTTTTTATAAAATGCTTTTCATTTACGTTCTCTTTATATGTGTTAAGGATGGTTACACACAAGAAGACATTGCAAAGATTTCAAATATACAAATGTAACAAAATAATGTATACGTGTGATATGATTTAATGTAATATCACGATATGTACGTGTTCATTGTATCATTATCGATTAGTTAATTACTTAAAAAAATTAGCTTATACTGTTTATAATTACGAAATTTGAAACACAATACTGTATACAATCGCAAATAGATTATTCAATAAAAATATTATTTGAATTTTTATATGAAACTTGCATATTTCCTGAGTAATGAAAACTGAGAGATTATCTTACGCGTAAGTATTTCAGTGTAACGTTTTGCGATGTTCCAATACTTTTCCATAATGACAATTTCATCTTCGTCTGTTAGTTCATCATAGGTATCTTGGAGAAGTTCTAACAAATGTTTTACCTGTCAATGATTTTCTATGCTACTTGTTATGCGGAAATTGATATAGACCGATGTAATATAATATACTCTCTAAATATCTTGGAATAAAATTTCATAGAGAATTAAAATACTGTTACTAAAAGAAAAAAAGTGAAAAATTTGTACATTCTTGAATAAGAGTGGCAGACTTTCAATCTTTTTTTTTAAATTTATTATAAAGAAAAATAACCTCATTTTTTTTTAAGTGAATTTCACTCAAGTGAAAATTAATCACTCTTATTCAAGAATGCAAATTTTTCATTTTTTCTCAATAGTTACACTATTTTAACTATTTTAAAGTGAGATTTTATTCCAAGAAATTTAGAAAGTGCAACATGCATTTATTTAAATAAGAAATATTATTTATCGCTTACAATATCCATGTTAAAGGTGAATGAAAAATACGATATCAAGAAGAAATTAAAGAAGAATGTAACAGATAAAATTTCAATGATTAATTGCAAATCATATTTTGAAGTCGCTAATGTTGTAAACTACGGAAAATAATTTTGTTGAATTATATGTAAAATAAAATAAATTGTTTTTCTTACGTATAATAATACATTGAACAAAAGCTAACTATAC
>NW_012131454.1:0-2960 GCF_000143395.1 Atta cephalotes | reverse complement strand
ATATATATATATATATATATATATATAATATACACTTAATTATATATGTATGTGAACAAATTGTATATAAATTGTATATACAATCTGTTCAACGAGAAAGTGTGATATTTTTGTAGAAAATCACAGTAGCGCCGTCTATCTTATATCATACGTTTGAATCTTTAAACTAATTAAAACGGTGCCAAGCAATAATTGATAATAAAGACAACTAGATCAAATATTAGATAACGTAATCAAATATTAGATCACGCATTACTAAAAATCTTCTATTTTCATTTAAAAAACAACTTTACTTTATCTTTTATTCTTTTCAGATTATTACCCACACTTTCTTGTTGAATAGACTGTATATTATTATATTACATCATGCCT
Source organism: Atta cephalotes (assembly GCF_000143395.1). Taxonomy (NCBI): domain Eukaryota; kingdom Metazoa; phylum Arthropoda; class Insecta; order Hymenoptera; family Formicidae; genus Atta; species Atta cephalotes. The sequence continues at coordinate 2,588 of NW_012131454.1, read as the reverse complement.
TTACATGATTGATGCTATTATACCTTCAGTACCAGGTGATTGTATAATTGTTATATTTTCATCACCGCTGCCATTCTGGGCAATTTCGGAAGTCCGATAATAATCGAGGACGTTGTTTCTTGTTTGGGAGAACGAGCAAATATTTCGTAGTTCCGTTGCCTTCATTATTTGTCTGGCCTCTGATTTGCGTTCAAAGGGTGACATCAGTATCAGACGCCGCTTTGACGATGCTCGAACTGAGACTTCAAAAATCAATAATTTTGAAATCATTTTCTAATTATAGAACTCAAATCGCGTTGATATTGATTTCATTTCGAAATTCACTGCTATAAAGAAATCAAAATTCATTGCAACACATTGTGACAAAATTTTAAAGAATAATGGCATCTCCTTATCACACATATTACCAAAATATTTTAACATAATTTTTTATTTAATATTTAACTTAATATCTGAAAAAAATTCAAATTACGATTAAAAAAGAATAGCAATATTTAGACATCTAAAAGACGTCTTAATGATATCTTTATAATATGTTTTGATCCGATCTTGAACATGCGTGTTGTCTGGTAAGTTCTAATATAATTTAATATAACGATAAAAAATATCTAAGTATTTATCTAATATCGACATAAATTTCATTATGCATTATAACTTTCTTGTGTCTTCTCTATCTCTAATACTTTTCCATAGTATTACGTTGCTGATACTAACTTACCACTCGTATCAATTTTATCTCCTGATGCACCCTTACATATGTTTTTCGATTCCTTCGATTCAGTCAATGCGGATAAACTTCTTGAAGCGATGGCTTGATGATTACTACTATTGCCATGATAAACATTTGGCAAAGATTTACCCTTCGGCTTTAATAGAGTGATTTGCGGAAAATAAGAACCTGAGAAATAGTTATTTTTTAAAGATATTATTTTTATCGAAGAGCATTAAACGTCCAATATATTATATAGCAATTTTGGAAGTATCATGTTTACTTTTTTTTCTTGCATGTCTTTTCACGGGACTGCAATGTCCATATTCCGAACATCTTTGTCCATCGACACAATCTTGATCCATTGAGCGTTTTTCATCTCCTATATTACCATTTCTGTATTGTTCCATTGCTTGACGTTCCAATTCCTGCGATATCGTAATGTAAACATCAGCATAATGATATTCCATGTGAGAAGTTGAATGAAAATTAATCGAAAACGTGTTTGTGAAAGCATTCTACTTTCAAGCATTAAGAATGATTGAAAATTAGTTCTTTTGGTTGTAAAATGTCGTTTGATAACAATTGGAATAAAAAGATAATAAATAATTTATTGCTATTAAATCTGAATGTCAAAGAATCTGTAAGATCACACGGTTTTTATAATCTTACTAAAATTTTTTAAAAATTATTTCCTTTCATTTTTTGCGAAGATATATGCCACAAAATGAATATTCAAGTTTAGAACATTACCTGATATTTGAGCGCCAGTGACTCCTCTGAATTTCTGTATTGTTCCATCGCTTGCTGTTCAAGCTCGTCGTACCTAAAAATCAGTGAAACATCAGTTGCGTTCAACAGGAAAAGCTTTGAAACTGTTATAAAATCTTCAATGTGATTGATTTACATTTAGATCTATTGAAGGACAAGATTAATCGTATTAAAGAATTTTATAAGTTACAAAGTTGCTTTCTCTGTTAAATAATACAGCTATTCAACTACAGATGAATTTGATAAAAAAAAAATGACTTTCCGCCAAATCCAAACTTTTAAAAAGTTTTTAATCGAAAACTTCAATGTACCTCTTCTCGAAGACATTATCTAAGATCGTCTCATTTGAGGCATTCGCTAGAACGTCTCTATAAAGCGGCCGCTTCGAGCTCTTATCCTCTTCAGTGTCTAAAGCTCTGTATCTTGAGCTCTCGTTCTCAAAGAATCTGTCTTTTGATCTACAGCTTGAGCTCTCGTTCTCATATATTCCATCCTTCAACCGGAACGAAGTTTCAGACAATCTTTGCTGGTCTTGTGATGATTCAGCGACCGTTCTCCAGCTAGTATCAGCTCCTCTGCAGTATTCGTACTTCTCCTCAAAACTGCGCAGTTCGGATACGAGTGCGTTTACGGTCACGACCTCTTTCGTTTTCCTCGCACTGTGATCTCTATCGAACCATTGCACCTGTACATTGTGACTGGAAGTTTTTAGGGTCTGTCTGGAATCCAGAAGGGAAGGCTGCTGAACAAGCGGCTTCGAGTGGCTTCGTCGCGTCTTGATGCTGTTCTTTGTTAGTAGAATGAGATTATTGAAGTCAACCCCTTGATTCTTCCGCTTCAGCATTGGTTCCTGGTACAGTTCTATTGGTCGCTGATACACAGGTATAGGCGTCGTTGAACTTGGTTGAGTACAAGGTAAAAATTTCTCGTACATCTGCAAAATTACGATGTATAATTTTATTTTTATTATGAGTAGCTTTGTGGAAATTTTTAATAATGATGTAACATTATTAATCTTATTCATCAATTATAATTGTTGATATTATATTAATAATAATTGTAATGTGAAAAATAGTTGTAAAAATTCTCTCTCTCTCTCTCTCTCTCT
>NW_012131453.1:0-2963 GCF_000143395.1 Atta cephalotes | reverse complement strand
CGTATATTTGGTTACAACTTCTTGAGCATGTATATCTACACCCATTGCTGTTTCTGTAAGATAATAATTATTATTATTGATAAACCCTTTTGTCATATTGCTTGTAATACAATTAAAATTACCCTTTACATAACGTTTTTTTTATGGCTATTATTTTCAAGAATGTTAGAAAGTTTACGAGTAATCGCCGTGTTTTTGTTCGTTGCTAATGCTAATGTTTCGTGTCTTGCCGTTCACTTTATCAGGAGCACACTGATACTAGATAATATCAACACGCTCCTCACCCCTAATAAAGCACGGCGATGACCCGCAAACCTTCTTGCATCTTTATATATTTTTTTTATTATTCGTAAATTAATTGATAAAGTTTGCAGCATAAAATGACTATATCAATAAATAAAACGTATTTTCTCACGAAATATTATAATTATATACAATGTAATTAAAAACATGACACATTACCGCAGATAATATCGAGAGCAGCATTGATAATAAAAGGGAAAATATTAATGGCTTCTCCTGGATTCTTTTCTATCTCTTTTTGGAGACACTTTGTCAGAAGCTCTGCTTTTTCAAACACAATCATAGCAAATTGATCTAATACACTAAAATGGAACGTTGGCCCGATGAGTTTTCTATCGTGGAACCATTGTTCACCTGAAGCATTAAAATGTGATATAAAAATAAAATTGTATAAATATCGCAAAAAATAAAGATTTTTACAAAAGAATACTTTTTAATTCAGAAGGAAATACTTGCATATGTTAATTCCATTATTTCTATTATAATTTATAAATTTCGGCGATCAAAAAAAATTTTATTTTGCTAAAAAGCAAGAATTAATAAAGTAGAATCATTAATTATACGTAAAAATTTAAGTATATTTGATATATGTACGTTTTTGCTTATATCGAAAATATAATAGTTTATATCGATAGAGATTATATAAATGATGAATTTTGCTCTTATTAGTTACTATTCATTATATATCTGTTACCCAATAACAAATTTATATAGGTATGCTTTTATTCTGAGATTTACACTTGGGAATGTTTCCTTGTCAATTAAAAAAAAAATAGATTTTGTTATTATAAGAAATATTTAAAAGAAATAGATTTAAAAAATAGATTTTATTTTTGTTTTTGTTTCTGTTTTTTTAACATGTTGATACTGCATATTAACGATATATATAAGAAAAAAGTTCGTGAAACTCTGTACAATTTTCTAGCACGTGAGCAACATAAATAATCAAATTAACTCTACAGTCAAACTCTCTAATTGAACCTGTCTCGAAAAAGAGTCAATTTTTAATCTTTAAGAGTGAGATTCCGCTCTTTACAGCTTTCATTCTAAAAATTTTAGAAAGAATGTATATTTATCATAACGACTAAAATATATTCTTTCCTGTATTGAAACAAAAATGCATATATGTTTACATTAGACGAAAACAGAGATCTCCTTTTTTATTTTATCTAAATATTTTCATGAATGATTATATATTAAAGAAGCGTACATGATAAAAATAAACCAAGGTTAGATATGTATTTGAAATATTTTTATTTAAAACATATTATTTGCAATACAAGTATATTTTGTTCTTCGTATTTTAACGGAGCACGAAAGGATTACCTATTTTGTATTGAAAATTGAAAGATCGAAAATTTTTTGGATAAATGTTTAGGGAAGACCTCTCTGATGACTTTGACCTTGACATATGTTGTCTAGATCATGACTCTGAGTAACCTCCAATTTTAGCCGTCGCTCGTTATTTTGTTGTTAAAAAATTAAAAAATTGAGAAGAAGAGTTTGAAAAATGATTTTTTTTTCATATCTTTTTCATGTTTTTTATATATACAAAACAAAATTTTCTGCTTTAAAATATATTTTACTATTTATGCGAAGCAACTTTCATCGCCACCTCTCCTCGATTGAGATGTGTACAACTTACATGCGAAGCGACTCCCATCCCATCTCTTTCTCAGGGGCGCACTTATACGCGAAGCAACTTGGCGAGATAGTATAGAATTTGCTTCGCATGAAAAGTCGTGTGTCTCTAAGGGGGGAGGTAGTATGAAAATCGTTTACGTAAAAAGTTACGTAAGCAAGAAAGATATGGAATAGTCTCTAATATTATATATAGATTCAGAAATAAGACACTATTTTTTCTAATTTTCTTTGTTTAGCCGAAAAAAACTTGTTGGAGATTACTCAGGCTCATGATTTTGATAACATTTTTTAAGGTCAAGGCCATCGGAGAAGTCTTCCCTAAAATGTGAATATTTATTCACATTTTTTTGTATACCATAATTCAAATAAAAGATTAAGATAAGATTAAGATAAGATTAAGATAATTGATTTGTATTTGTAATTATACAAGTATTTGAAATACAAAATATAAAATATATTTATATATTCCGTATAATACAAAATACAAAATATTTTATGTAGTCCGAACAAACACAAAATACAAAATAAAATTGTCTTACCAATACCGTTTTGTAAATAAAAGTATTTCAAATACATGCCCAGTCCTAATAAATATGTGAGAAAAATAAATATATAGTTTATTGTACGTTTACCTGTAGATGTCAAAAGTCCATTGCCCAACCAAGGTTTCAGCATATCATAGAAATCTCCTTTTGTGATATTTACAGTGCTAGGTAAAATATGCTATAATGTTCGAAAAAAATATAATCCAATAATATTCAAAGAAATAATATAAAAAATTTTTTATTTTTAATATACATTCATCCGCAAAAAAACGGACCACTAAATTTTAACACAAATTATTATATATATTTATATATTTTTATATTTATTTTTATATATAATATTTTAATATATAATATATTTTATAGAGTAGCGATATCACAACAAAAAATCATCATTGTGAGATTGTGTGTGTGTGTGTGTGTGTGTGTGTGTGTGTGTGTGTGTGTGTGTGTGTGTGTGTGTGTGTGTGT
>NW_012131452.1:0-2961 GCF_000143395.1 Atta cephalotes | reverse complement strand
GAGAGAGAGAGAGAGTCTATCTGTCTGTCGACCAACGAAATAATTAATCTCGATCGGGAGTTGTCGGCGTCCCTCGCAGAAACGAAGAGACCAAAGAGGAGCCGGTTGCACGTCAAGTATGCGCGGAATGAAAACTGTCAGTGGCCTGACACGACGGTCTGGTTGGGGGCGACAGCTCGCTAAATGCACAACCACCCCGCCTGACTCTATCCAACGTCTGCATACCATCCCGCAGCCGCACCACCACCATCACCGCCGCCACCGCCGCCGTCGCCGTCGCTGTGTTGCTACTGCTGCTGCTGTTGCTGCTGCTACTGCTGCTTCTATCACCACCGTTGGTGGAAAACACGCGGCGATATTGTAGTCCGCGCGTCAGAATGCTACCCGCGTACAGGAAAGGACAGAAAAGGACTAAATAAATAAATAAATAAAAAGAGTGATTCTCTCTCGTGCGAATGCGTGGTATTGACATCCCGCGACCAACAGTCCATTAACCCCCTCCCTTCCCTTCCCTATCCCTCACTTACTCGCTCCGCGATACCGGAAGGGCACGACGAACTGTCGGAAAACCGCTCCGACTGCTTACCGCCACTAGACCGCAAACGCAACGCTCGATTCCTCATTGATTTCGATCTACATCCTATTTTCGCTTTTCGAACTCTCGAAAAATACGTGTTTGTGTGTTTATATTAACTATACATATATGTGTCTAAATAAAAAAGAGAGAAATAATAAAGTTTTGGTTTCTATTGAAATTATAGAGTTATGGTTTATCTTATTCTTAATTACTTAACTATATTCCAATATTTTATCAATTTTCAAAAAAATTCAAATTCAAATCTTGCGGTGCAAAATATCGAATTTCAAACAGAGATGAAATGGCCATTTTTTTTAATTCTTAGAAACTTCTTGGAGTTTTAAATAATGCTCTTTATTAATCATATTCTCCTAATATATACTTTGTTAAGTTTCAATATTCTTTATTGTCACAATTCAAAAATTCTCAAATTTTTAGAATTCTTAAAAATCTTGAAAAATTCATTGAAATTTATAAAATTCTGAATTTTTAATTTAGCAACTTTTTGCTTATTATTTTTTTGATATTTTATCGATTTTCATGCAATTAGATTTTCACGTTAACATCTCCAAATTCTGAGGATTGCGATTTTTTAAATTTTTTCGCTATTTTTAATGTATGGAAATAAATATAAAAGAATTATGACAAATATATATTAGGAATACATATATATATATATATATGTATGTATGTATAAAATACATATACATATATTATATCTTTTATTAATATCTTTTATTAATGTTCTCTAGGATATTTTGAAAAATTTGAAGAGAATCAAATACACCACGTTATTTTGTTTGTAGTAACTATTTTTTAAAAGAAGATTTTATTCCACATAAATAAAAAAAATTATTTTTAAAATAAAATGAGAATAAAGAAATAAGAGATTTTATGGTAACAGAAAATCGTAAATTATCCAGAGCTTTCATATAATAGTTTTCCACTCGTTTTACAATATATTCTTACTATGGCGTCATGGAATATCGATATAATTATTCAATTTTCTAAATTAAACAAATTTTCCTTAAATCTGGATCAAGATCTGTGGTCAAGATCTAGTACGTCGCGATAATTTATTTATATCGACATCTGCTAGTTTTCACTTAACCTTGCGTACGATGGTGACGTGGTAGATATTAGTATAACGTCAAACTTATAATTGGCGTGTCCCGATCGATATTTTAATTTATCTAAGGGGAGTGCTTCAGTGATGCTGTCAGTGCACTTAACGAGTAAAGACAGCCTGCCTAACAGGCGAGCAGAAAATTGAAAACGTGACGCCAGCCATTCAGACGTCATGTACCCACGTCGTAAGGGCTGTCAGGAAGTAATAAGTAAAAAATAGGTCTTTCCTTTCAACCCATCGATTACTTCTACAATTATCTACACATCATGCTGAAAATTACTAGATTTGAAATTTCTCTGAAATTTCTGCCAAATATCATTAAGAGAAATTTATATAAAAGATTTCTTACCGTAGCAATCAAACTAAAATACATTTACGTATGGATTGTCTATTTAAAATACTTTCTAATCATCTTTAAAGATTTTTAAAGATATATTTGCATAATATTATTTATACTTATTAGAATTAAGATTGTAAATTAAGCAATTCAGAATAATTTAATGTGATTCTCTCTCACTGTTTTTTCTACAGACTGAGCGCATCTTATCTAAATCAAATCAATATCATTGTCTAAATCAATTAATATCATTCAAATCGAAAAATTTATATAAGAAACTTGTTACTGTAGTACTAATGAAGTTAAATATACATATAGATTATCATATTTAAAACTTTCTAATCATTTTTAAAAGATTTTAAACACATTTACATGTTAATATTTAATCACCTATTAAAATTGAGATTATAAATTTAGCAATTTAAAATATTTAATGTGATTCTCTATCGGTGTTTTTTTCTATGGGTTGAACGTGTCTTTGTCTAAGAGAATACTACCAAAAACCGTTTGATTTAAGCCGCGTATACTGTTGTGATTAAAAGGAAGCAGAGTAGTCGTTCTGAGAACGGGATATAAATGTCGGCCCGGCTTCAGAAAAAAGGAAAGGAGACGGTTGATGCAGAACCGACAAGACATCGAGTCATGCTGGCCTATTGTTCCGCGGTAGATTGGCTGATTTCGTCGGGACGTTTGACGAAGCCGCACCGATGCTACGTTCGAGATTGATTGGCAGTGATAGGGACGATCGACGAGTAGGACCGAAACCGGCACGGAAGTTCAATAAAGGTAATTAATGGGCCAGTCAGTCCATAGATGTTCCGAGGGAGAAAAAGAAAAGATGCAACAAGAAAAAACGAAAGAGAGAAACGGAAAAGAAGAGAGAGAGAGAGAGAGAGAGAGAGAGAGAGAGAAGAGAGA
>NW_012131451.1:0-2965 GCF_000143395.1 Atta cephalotes | reverse complement strand
TAATATATATATATATATATATATATATATATATATATATGTATATCTCACTTGTTTGCATCGATAATCGTGACCGTTCGTATGGTTTGATAAAATTGCGACGGAATTGTTTTCAATTAGTTTTCATTATTTGAAACGGCACAGATAATCAAAGTCGAAAGATCGTATCAAAGATTTATGTGCACGTCGAAATTTAAATAGTAGCCGTCCTTCGTTCGCTCCTTAACACTTTGTAGCCATAAACGGCGCGAATTCTTGCCGATCGATCTTTTCTATGTCAGCTATAGAGTTGCGATTACGGATTTTTTCCATCACTGAAAATATTGTACAATGCGCGTCAATACGTTATTAATTTTGTGTGATTGGACGAGCGGCTATCAATCGTAAAATTGTATTTACATCATTTCGTCCATTCCTGATAACAAATAAATACCTGTTATAGATTTACGTCATAGTTTTGATGCATTGATATGTAAATCAACCTGTTGTAGATTTGCGTCAAAGTTTTGATGCATTGATGTGCAAATTATCGCTATGGTTCAATTTATCTTTATTAAATTACTTGTTACAAAATTAGTCAAGGTTGATTTATTGTTTGCAGAAGAGCCCGACTCAGAGATTGGCTCGTTCTTGGCTAAGACGCAGTATTGCTATGGGTGAGTTTTTTTTTTATTGATTCTTCACATTGGCGATTCGTGTGTTTTGTGACGTAACAGATATCGGGTTTGTGTACATCCGTAGTCACTCAGTGTTTTTACTTTCTTTGTGTTTTTAAAATTTACTTGAAAGCAGGTTCGAAATTTAGAGACCTGTTCAAAAATATTGCATAAAAATGTCACTGTAAATTATGAAATTTTTCATCCAGCTTCTCAGTGAGAATTTTTGAAAAATACATAATGTTGTGCATTCATGCTGATTAAACAACGCATGAATTTCTTTTGGTTTTTAAAGATTAATATTTTATATTTAAATGCGACTTCAATGACGATAAGAAGAGAGATAAAGAAAATATTCGATATTCTTACAAAGTACATATAATGAAACAAAGAATACATTGATGTTACAGAATAGTTGCTACGAATGTTACATAAATAGCTGTAAATAACATCTGCAAACTCTTGCGATACTCGATGTTACGTTACAATCCGCCGATATAGGTTTATACAACAATTTCGATATAAATAATTATCACGAGAGCTCGCCACGTGCAAGTGATACGCGCGTTTGCCACGTGCGATCGTTACACGAGGTACGTGATCACGTTGCGTCGCAGCATCAATATCCTCGACCGATGGGGTAAACGCGGAGGAGAAATTTTCCGACGGAATCAACGAGACGAGACGCGCGAGACAGACTCAACGGCGGCTGCCAACTTCCTTAAAGTTATTACACGGAAAAAAACACAACTGAAAACTGATTCAGCAAATCCACAGTCGTAATCGTAACACAGACAGTCAATTTTCTATGTTAAAATAGCAAAGTTGACAATTTAATAACATTAGCGATTTGTTAAACCATCAAATCTTCTTAGTTATCGATGTTGAATACGCGTAGTTAAATTATAGGTTTGCTGTATCATCCAATTAATTTTTTTCTGTAAATTTCTGTAAATTTTAACTAAGTACCGCAATCGACATATTTTTTTTTAATTCCGAGCAAAATTGCGGATAGTACACGTAATGCAATATTTCATCTATACATTAGATGAAACTGTCTTAATTTGTGCCAAATTTTCTGTCACGCATTTTTTGTCATTATCAGAAAAATGTCCAGGAAAATAAAAACAATCAGGAAATTCAAAGAACGGTCAGGAAATTTTGCAAAATTTTTTGGAAAATTAAAATTTTTAGCTTTATGAAATTTTATCTAGAAATCAAGGAAAAGTTAATGGAATTTTAAGATAAGGAATAATCAGCAACCGCTCTTATAAAATTTATTTTCCTTTTCGGTGATTATATATGTTGATTATATCTGTACTTTCATCTTCTAAATTATACTTACATCTTTATACATTTTTATACATTGAAACTTAAACATGGAAAATAAATCCGTGTTAGACTAAAGATTATACAAATTAAACATTTCTACATATTTTTTATATATATAAATTAAAAAATTGATTTACATAATTTATAGCTTTATTTTCATAAACACGTTTATACAAATACATAAATTTGAAATGACGCGTTTTCGAGCCAAAATGATAAAGAATTTACTTAACAAATCTAGTGATTTTGAGCGATATTTATACTTTATTTTTATTTTAAGATCGTCTTAATTAATACAACAATTAAGATGCCAATGCGGCTCTATGATTGATTTACGACATCTTAAGATTGTATAAGAATCAATTGAATTCCGGCCTTTAGAGTGGCGCTGTTAAGGTCGTTTCGACAAATAATCTTGTAGGCTAACGCCTGGATGAGCGTGATAATATCACGCGAGTAAACGGGGCAAGATAGCGTTGAGATATGCATTGAGATATCTCCCGATTCCCATTCGAAGACTGTGTGCGATTTGCTTTTTTGATCGCGAATAAATCTTGATGTGTAATCACACGAGGAATTGCGAAGTGCGCCCGTTTCTCGTTTTAGGGGAGATTTTCGTTATCGATACTATAATACAATCTTTCGTGCGTTGAACGACAAAGTATCGTCGAGCGTATCATAGGCATCTCTATTTACGCTCCGGGCTTACGCATTGAAATTTTTCCCCGGGTAAAATTGTGTGAAAGAACGATATGTGTATGTGCCAGCTAGGCCCTAAGGCCTAGCCGTGTGACGACTGATGATGAAATCCACGAAATTGCGGGGAAACCTGACGAATCGGACGAATCCTGATCCTGCCTGATCCCGATGCGAAGCGGCGAAACGAGAATGCTCGTTTCGAGCGAGAGGAGCACTCGGGAATTCGGGGACCGGAGTCTGCGTCTGACTTCCCCCCCCCCCCCCTCTCTCTCTCTCTC
>NW_012131450.1:0-2959 GCF_000143395.1 Atta cephalotes | reverse complement strand
AAAGAAGANACTACGTAATAGTATATATATATAGTAATTAAATTAATTTATTAGTATTATTTATTTATTTATTATTATATATATATATATATATATATATATATATATATATATCTATTTATATATATATTTTTAATATTTTAATATTTTATATTTTATTTATTTTTATATTTCATATTTTATATCTTATATTTTATACCTTATATTTTATTTATTTTTACAATATTATTTCATATATTTTAATACTTATATTTTGATATTTTATATTTTTAATGCAAATCATAATGTATACTTTATATTTGCTCATAAGTTCGTTCTGAAAAATTGCTTTTTTTAGTTTGCCTGATAAGTATCTAATTTACGATTTTTGATATGCCATGGAAATGAATCTATCACATTTCATGCTAATATTTTTTTCAAAGAAAGAAATAAATTTTTATATTTGATATTGTCAATTGTTCATAGTTCATAACTATTCCTGTCAGCAAAACAGGAGTAGCTATGAACATTTTAGCACTCGTATAAAAGCTACGGAAACTGATCGATTCCGACACAATCCGGAATATGCGAGGGAATAGACGTTTCTGATTTCCAGTAGTGGAAACAGACGATGACGTCAGACACTCACTATGTAGCATGCCGATAGCAATATCTATAAACGACGATTGTAATGATAGATGTGTTTGTCAATATGTCGACAAATGGCTTGAAAGAGTGTGAATTTTTGAGAGGCGTGAATTTTTTAAACATATTACACCTCCAGAAGGCGCGATTTAAATTATGTATATGTTTAAATAAAGTTTTTATTTCGAAATTTAACCTATCAAATTATGTAATATTCTAGAAATCTAGGGACGTATTGTAATTTGAAAAAGCAATTTGCTACGTTTTGTAGCTTCCTTACTGCAAAAAACGTATTCGATACAATAACGACGTAGGGAGTAATTAGAAAATTCTCTCGAGTACGATATCGTCGAAACAAGTAAAGCCGATAAATTCACGACTACTAATCCATACGCAAACGTGGTCATTCAATTATCCCTTACTCGGATCGTTCTCTAGAGATCTGGTCTCCGAAGATACGACGGGCTTTTGCCGAAAACAACGAAACGATAGTGAGAAAAAGAGATGCATCGACTAAAACAAAGATTCAAAAGTGAGTTGACAGTGTTGGTGAAAGCGGTATGGCGTTATTATTCTTCGTCATTATATACCGGAGACCGTGTCCTGTTATCACATTTTATCAGGACTTAAACCGCTGAAAACCATCCTTGCTCTCCCTACCGTTTTCATGACAACTCCTCTCTCTCTCTATACGCATTTCCTCCATCCGGTATGTTTACTTAATTCGATTGCCGCTGCACAGCGTAATAGAAGTAATGAAACTCATCTGACAGAACGAGCTCGAATTGTTGTTGCGATAAAAGTACAGAATGAGAACAAGAGGCATGCGAAGGATAAGCAAACGAGAAGAGGAGCGGAAAGACTGTTATATTGTATGATATAAAATAATTCTCGTGTTTTAATATATAATATGTGTATGGAATATGCTAAGCATTTCATCATTCATTTATATTACATATATCAACATAGTTGATAATCGCGCAAGCATTCTATTCATAATTCTGAAATAATGAGTCAATAATGATGTGACTGTCAATTGTGACGATGCAAAATATTAACAATTGTTGTACTCAATTTCATAATTTTATAACAGTTAATGTATAAAATTTCATATTAACATATAAAATATCATATGCCAAAAATATAGCAATTTCGTGCTTTACAGTCGAATATTTTGATTTTGAAATTTATAATAAATTGGCGCAAAAAAAAAACATGATCTTTAAAATAAGTTAGTCTAAATAAGATAATATAACATCAATAATACATCAATAACATAATATCAATAATAATACAATATAAATATCATAAGAAGATTTTGCTTAATAATTATTAAAACTTGATAAAAATAAACACACAATGCCATGAAACGAGGCCATTGAAAGAAAATGTATTTTCGAACACGTCCACAATTTTTCTAATCTGCGAGAAATGAAACGTGTAGAGATTGTTTCGCTGGAGTACCGAATTGGATGAGTGTGAAAGAAGTGAATTTAGGGAGAAAAATAGCTTCCCTTAGGGACACAAGGGTCTTTAATTTTTCTCTGTTATGTGTTCGTACGTGCTCACCTCTTTTGAATTCTTTTCCAAATTATTCAATTTGCATGACATCTTAAAAGGTAAATAAATAATATGTTGAAAATAATTTCTTCTTCTGGTTTATAACTGAATAAAATTCTAACAATTTTATTATGTTTTATTTCCTTTGTATTAAAAATTTTTTTAACGCACAATATGTGATAAAAAATATTTAAATGCTAACAAAAATAAGTTTAAATAGAATATGTAACAAATAATAAATTGAAATAAACTGTATAAAAACAATAAATAAATTATATAAAGAGCATTTCTTATATTCTGCTGTGTTATAATTAACGCAAATCAATTAGTTACCAGATATATATACTATGTTATTATATTTATTATTAACTTAAAAATGCATATATAATTTAAAATGCAAAAGCATTTAAAGACAATTGTGAATCTTTCTTCATAAATTCCTTCTTTTTGAAATAATGAGAAAAGTCGCCAATAAGTTCGTCTGTATCGTATTTCACAAAAGCTTTACTTATTACATTTTTTTATTCTTTTCTACTGTTAAATATTCTCTGACAGTCGCAAATATTTCAGAAGGAAACAGGTGCGCGGAACTCAAGGTTGCAAATCCTGGGCGAGATGCGACATTCGCAGAGAGCGTTGTCGTGCAACTTTCTAAGCACTGTAGTACTTAACAAACTCGCAAAAATTTTTCATTTTTGTACTTGTTACAAGGGTGACTCTACGGAGCAACATACGCAACGCGTCCCGTTTTTANCGGTGCTGTATCACGAACCTG
>NW_012131449.1:0-2966 GCF_000143395.1 Atta cephalotes | reverse complement strand
TATATATATATATACATGTCGATTCTGTATGAATAAGACACATTATATTGATTAAAATATTTTTTTGCTATTATAAAGTAATACAATAGAAATGGAACACCCCATATAAGATTATGAACGCAATTATATTTTTCTGCGATGCTATATTTCAATATTCATTTAGATATTCGATTTTTTCGTACATCCACGAGCTTCCAATTTTTTATATTATATAATATCTCAATTTTTGCTTCAAAATCTGATCATGTGTTTTCATGTTCAACATCGAGATTTCTAAGCGGCTAATGGAAATTTGAATACGATCATTGAATTGAGTCAACTTGGACTGGAATGAAACGCGATCTATTTCAACTATTTCCTGTCGTGCTTTTTCCTCTATTGTTTACTTCTGATTTTTAATGTTGTTTCCGCCGGAATTTTTATTAAAATCGCATGGTAATCAAATATTTTAATTTCGATTAATAATATCATTAAGACGATTTAATAAACAACTGTTTGAAAGAAGAGCAATGCGTGCGTATCAGGCAATTTTAGCTAATGACGTAGAAAACACAATGGACTTGCCTTATATGATTCATTTATTGTGGATATTTTATAAATCTTATCGTAATGTGTATTCCCGAAATTTATTTAAACGCAAGATAAAGAGCAAATGGCACTCCGTTTTTCAGAACGAATGAAACTGCCGCTAGCAGAATGTATTTACAATTATTGGTACTTCTCCGACGTATAAACTTAGAACTCGTACAGTAGGAGCTCGCTCAAAGATGCTCAAGAGCGAGATTCGTACATATCAACATTATAACTTATCTTGGCTTTCTCGATGCGTTTATTCCAACAATAAAACGTGATGCTGATTGTAATGTTTTTCTAATCTTTTTTCATGTGGTGTCATTCGTCGCCACTATCATCAGATTGAGATAATCGCGATACTTTAACTTTGATGCCTAGCCAGTTTGAATTGAAAAATATGGATAAATATGTATTATATACCTATAATTACATTATGCGTATAATTACACTGTAATTGTGTGCGGTTTTTCTAATTTATCTCGAGTATAATATCATATAATTATTAAGCTGGCCTATTTGAAATTTCATTTAGAATGTAGAATTTTTTATCACTTGCATTTTTATTCGCTTTTTTAATTACTTTGTTTCTTAAATCATCGAACTTTTGTTTTTCTGAATTTATTTGACAGCAAAGAAAAACCGCTTGTAGAAATATATTGGAAACACTTCGCAGTCTGCCTTATTTTTTTCTGCGTTGCGCTAAAATCCGTCAAAAGTGTAAAGAAATGTCGTCAGATTTTTCATCATGAGTTTAATGATGTGATGATGGATCAAGACCAGTTCGACGAGCAAATTGGCCAAGCAAGGTAATTGCACTGTTAGACATTGCTATTGCTCTTACTGCAGGTGAATGAATCCCGACTCTCATGGTTCACGTTTGCCTCTTTAGTTTGTCTCTAACTAGCTATTTATACACATAAGGAGCTCGTTTCTGTGATCATGCCACCGGTATCTATGCTACGGATATAATATACGCGCACTCGCGTGCACGCACATCGTCGTGTACGATGCACGTACGTGCATTTGCTTTCATCTGCTGAGTCATTCTATATATATGCGTCCTATCTGTATATGTCCATTGCAATTATAAGTATTCTAGATATCAGTACTCGCGCTAAGGAACATGGATACGTGAATCGTTTTAAATGGAACTGTGATAATTTTTATTGCTGTTTTCGGACAATTTTGAAATTATGTAGGCTGTAATAATATTGGCATAATGACGATGTCTATAATTAAAAGAAGCATAGATTTTAATCCTCTAGCGACGTGTGTTACAAAAGCTTTAATTATGTGAAAATTCATGTGTATGTACGCTGATAAAAAAATATAATCAATTTTAGTAAATATTTAGTTCAGTACTGAACATTTACATTAACTAAACATTTACTTACAGTAAATAAATATTTATTTATTAAAAATTTTGTAAAAAAAAATTGTTAAATCAAATTATTTCTTGTATCAAATAAATGTATCTTTATATTTAATAAATATTTAGTTGGCAGTATTTAACTAAATCTTTATTAAAATTGATTATATTTTTTTTCAGTTTATGCATAAGATATTGATGTAGTAATGTGTCAACACATAAATCGTCTATGTGTAAGTCATACTTAGATCTTTTTCTTTTTTGAATAGTTTAGAACTAATACAATAAGTTAGAATGAAATAACTTATATCTGTTTCATTCTAACTTATTGCACCAGTGTGAACTAATTCAAAACTTAAGGTGGAAAAAAAACAGATTTTATGACTCTAATCATCTTTAGAATTCCTTTAAGAGTTTACGGAAAGGGGGAAAAAATGTTATTATAATATGTTTGATTCGTATACACTTTTTCAATTTTTTTTAAAAAACTGTTTCGACGTTAATTTTATAAAAATTGTTGACGATCAAGAAAAATCTTTTAAAGCACAAAAATAATTGAGGGATGGATACCTTATAAGACTAGTGAAAATATTCTGGCTATTTTTATCAAATTTATGATAAATTTTATTTGTCTGAAAGTAAAATTACTGAGATACGGAGATTTAAAATAGATAGTACATTATGATTATAGTACATCATTTCAAGTAATTATAATTTATCTTATAGTAAGATAAATCATACTTTAGTAAAATAAATTATATTTAGTAAAGTAAATCGTACTATTTTCAAGATTGACGAGCACAAACAACTTTCAGAATTTTTATATTAGATGTACAACTTTGCTTCCGCCGTTATTCTATAGATGGCTTTAGCGATAAGTGGTGGTCGAAATAAATAGATCATAGACGTCATACAATAAACTTGGGCATCTGTCAACATAACCCCATAGAAACATTAGTCGATTTGTGTCTGCATCATAAAGTTATTCTCGATTGAAAATGTCAGTTTACGAGCCAAATTTTCG
>NW_012131448.1:0-2957 GCF_000143395.1 Atta cephalotes | reverse complement strand
ACTACGTAACCACCTACTACACACACACTACACTAACCACAACTACACTACACACACACACACACACACACACTACACACACACACACACACACAACACACACACACACACACACACACTACACTACACACACACACACACACACACACACACACACACACACACACACACACACACACACACACACACACACACACACACACACACACACACACACACACACACACACACACACACACACACACACACACACACACACACACACACACACACACAATAAACAGGCATACATGGCAAACGCATATGTTTCTACACACTGCAATAGCAATGTGTATTTCGTACACATATCTATCTGCGCAGATGTAGTGTTAAAAGGACGACTAGCGATTGCAATCGCTTGCAGATGGCATTTGTCCAGAAAGAGTCATTAATCGCGACCAAAACCGTCACGGTTGCTTAAACGATTCGGATCGCACTACCGTGATTGGTTTTCAATTTCTTCCGATGGAAAGGGCTTGTCAAATGTTAGCTTGATTCGAATCATTCCTCTGAAAGTCAAGGAGCCGTAATTGGAAGATTTATTCCTTTGCACACGGAATTATTTTCCCTCTGCGCCAAATACGGTTCGATTTAATCTCCCAATGAAAGAAACGATTATATATACATAAAGTAGTCCATTAATGAGAGAAAGTTCATTAAATAGCCAATCTTTCATTCTTCTACCGGAGAACACTTCATTTCCCTTTTCCCGTAAATGATTTTATCATATTTTGCTCTACGAGAATCGTTACATAGCTAAGCAAAGTATCTATATATGCTCTCTTTCTTAAGATAAACTTAAGATTTAATTAAATATTTGTTACATAATCATTGGAATTTAGTGCGTTTAATGCTACGTGAAAGTGTACACCTACATCAATTCGATTGACTTGCCGACTATCGCCAACTTTATAACGCGAACTCGATTAAATTTATCGGCAGTGACCGCAACCGCTGCGGCACGGCAACATCAATATGAGAAAAATGTTGGTCTCACCTAAACCGACGCGACGCGGCGATACCTGTTCTGACGATCTGTCCTCGCTGGCGATCGCTATCACGTTTCGACAAAGTCGTAAAGTCGAATCGAAATTCACCGACGTGGCTCGTATAAGCGACATAAATTCGTCTCGGCCGATGCGATGGTTAAGCTATCGCACGATCGTTAAGCTATCGAAATTCTGCCGCGATTTATTATCGGCCGAAGCTTCGCCGCCCATGCCATGAACTCACCGGACTGGTATCACACGATCGCTCTTCTTTCGTCATCGAAAGAGAATGATATTCGACGATTGACAATTTCGCTTCATGTACAATTTCAAGTAGGTATAAGTATACATGTAGAATACGACGCGCGAATTTGATGATTTTTAGCGTTGAATTCGTTTGAAATTTCCAAATAAGATTATCAAGCAAATGTATATATGTAGATGTTCCAAAATACATTGCATAAATCTATGGAAAATTGTAATGTTACATTGTAGACAGATTAATAAATTGGCTATTATTCGTTCAATTAAACGTGCACAAAGACACTTCCGATAGAACAAAAGTATTTCATGCGACATCATTTAAACTAAAGAGGCGGTTGATTATCACCATCGTAAACGATGACGAGCGTGCTACTGGAGTGGTAATAATAATAATAATAATAACGGTAGTTTGAGAGAAACAAAGGGGAGAGAATTAAAAGGAGGACATTTCAGGTAGTTCCAAGGTAATATTTTCCGCGGAAAATGAAAAACGGAGCGTCTGTAGGACATATAGTTTGGATGAACGAGCGCAAAAAATAGGTAATAAAATAGCTACGAAAACAACGATAATGGTGCAACCACAAAGAGCCAATTTACGTATATCCGGGGAATCTCGGGAACAGACGGGAGTGACCTAAGCAAACTTTCTCGATCGCGAGCCGAAAGTGAGTCCGAGCGGAACAAGTCTTTCTGCGCGGCACGTCGACATCGGCGAAAAAAAAATACAACTGCATTTTTGCACTTAGAGATCCCGCCCGGAATGTGTTGCGCGAGCAAAGTTCGCAACTTTCCGGTAGTCGGACGCTTCCATTTACGCACTAACTACGCTCGGAACTTGTAATTATCCGCGTCAGTTTTATGATTTAGAGGCGACAAGAGGGAGAGAAGGTAGAAGCAGAAGAGAGCAAACGCGCTTTCGATTTAATGACTTCCGCCGCATAAAACTTTACTATCGCGCATCACCGACGCATCGCGACGCGCCAATTCCGCGTAATCTTCTCGTAAAACGACATATTGTATCTTACACTTTTCAGTTAATGGGGCATTCGCTGATTTAATGGTAACGCGGCAAGCTGCAAGCAATGTGCATGCCTTGCGTAGTTGATGTGATTTTCCTCCGTTCATTCTTTTTCGAGGACGCTTATACAGAGTAATTTTTATTTTACATATTATCCCGTAATTCCGCTACGCACAAACGTATGGATTTTCATTAACGTTTTCTCCAAGAATAATTATACATTGCCGTGATAATAATGATATCATCTTTCAAAATCATCATTAACTTTCAAATGATTTATCAGCTTGCATTCCAATCTACTGATTCAATCTATATATTATTATCAAATAAAAAAAATTGCGTATTTCCGTTAATATCTGTTCTCAGAATCATAATCTTAACACCGCAAAAAGCAGTAAAAACACTGTTAAAATCTACTGATAGGATAGCTTTCTAGTGATTGTGAAGTTCTAATTTATAAATTTACTACGTCCTATACATCATAAAATGCAATCAGGTACCGAACGGAGAAATTGCATGACCTGCCGTTGAAACTGGTATTTACAAGTAACCTTTCTCCGCACAATTAGAACATCGCGCAAAAAAAAAAACAATATTCTAGCTAATAACATAAAAGCACGTAACGTTTTATTCTGCTCTCTCTCTCT
>NW_012131447.1:0-2969 GCF_000143395.1 Atta cephalotes | reverse complement strand
ATAATGTCCGCGTGTGTAATTATTTCTTCTCTCTCTCTCTCTCTCTCTCTCTCTCTCTCTCTCTGTCTCTCGACATTAATAATTTCACAGTTGCCACATGTTACAGCTAAAAGCGTTAAAATTAGTATGTCATTTTTTCGATACAACCCTTGATGTGACCTTATCTGGAGATCGCCAACGAAGCATAAATTTTGTATTCTTCGCCTCGAGAAGCAAATATTTCTGCCAAGTGGTAAACTAAAATATCTCTAGTGCATCCCTCTATACGTCGCCGGATGTAGGTCCTCCTCTCTCCCTCTTTCTTGTTCGCTCTCTCTGTATCTCTTGTTCTTCGCCCTCGCGTAAAGTACGATGTCTATACGCGCGCTATCGCGGACATAATAATGGCGCGTACTTTATAATCATGTCTCTCTCTCTCTGTGTGTGTGTGTGTGCGCGTGCGTGTGCGTGTGTGTGTGGGTATGCACGCCAAGTATCGCTTGTACACACCGGGCATACACCCTGGCGCCGATGAGGTACCCGGGACAGGATTCCATTTAAGTGTTCTGCAAATACTGTTACCACGAGAGACACGCCGAGGGAACAATCCGCTCCGCTCGCCCGCTCTCTCCCACTCGCTCGATAATGCGTTTTGCGAGCGGGACGCTAGCGCATGATCGGCGGTTGTAGGTGCCGCATTCTGTTAGTTTTATATCGCATGCCTGTCGACCTTCGAAGCGAGGCGAACCAAATGAAGAATATTCACTTACTAGACGCGAAAGAGCAAATTAGCCGCTCTCTGCTGGTACACCAGTTTTTCACGGATTTTAAAGCTAATTATCTTCCTCTTCTTTTTTTCCATAGTTTACTCAGCCGCGATAGATATATCAGAGATTTCATGTACCAGGTGGCTTTTTTTTTAATTTAAAATTTGTAATGGGTAATATAAATGATGTAATATCCGATGCGGAAATTTTGATTTGGTTAGGATGGTTAAGCATGGAAAATGAGGTAGCAGTTATGCAGTTGAATTAGACCACATATATTATTTTGAGATTTAATACTAGAACCGCACATGGTACCTCATTAGAACTGCCGAATTTGCCAATTTGATAATTTCCTATCCTTGTTTTCCGTTAGAGATGAGTTAATTTTTGGTATTATTTGTGTCGTAGAATTATTTGTAGTATATTTATATATTTCCGAGATCGCAATGCAACAAAATTTAATTATGGCTTATGTTTTGCTCAGCGTTTAAGATCTCTGTAAGAGCACATGCTCAAAATTCATTAATCCGATAGCGAAAGCCTAGTATGGGCATCGTTGAGGAATCTAGCGAGAAAAAAATTTTCCATGGATACCTTGCTTCCAATCTGATGGCAAAGTATCCATGGAAAATAACGGATACGCGTAATCGTCGCAGCGATAACCGCATCTCTGATACCACTAATAATTACTTTACTATTACGCCGAGGGCGTGTTATTACATGGAGGTAATCTGTGATGAATTTCCTATCCTACTGACAACATATGCATCACGACGAGCGTCTTGCCGAGCGTTTACAGAACGGCATTCGCTCGCTCAGTCACTCACGAGAGAAATAAATTAATAGTTGATTCGCTCCAACATACGTGATTTGCGCGTTCGCTAATTAAACCTCCGGCTTCTGTTAATCTCTGGCATGGCTTTAGCTGGACGAACACCGTGGAACACATATAATTTCGTCAAGCGAGTCTCACCGAGCTGCCGTATCCGCGACAGCGACAGCAACGGCGACAACGACGACGGCGACATTCTATTAATTGTGTCAACCGATAATTATTCTGTGAGCAAACTCAACGTATCAGTCATCTGTATGTATCCGCGTCTCGACACTAAGCCGATAAATCGGCTAACAACTCGAATGGAAGGTCGTTTCAACCAACAGGTTGTTTCTAGAATCTGAGCGGGGCTAAACCTTTGTTATCGAGTCTCTAATTGTAAATGTACGTGGAATAGTTACGCAGGAGGAATCAGTTTTGCATTGCTGTTTTCTGTCACACCTGCTTCCGATAATGCGCAGAATAATATATCCCATGATAGTCAATACAGAACGTCGACGATACAGAAGACTCCTATAGCACAGAAGCTTGTAATAGCATTACAATGATATTATTAGAATATTGTAATGTTGCTGCAATATTATTGGAATGATTTGTGCTATATGGGTTTGAATTGAATTTTTATTAACGAAAAATATTTAAATTCTCTAAGAATGGTATTGGTTTGTAATAAAAAAAAAATGTTTTTTTACTTGATTTTGCTAAAAAATGTTCTTGTGAATGAATCCATTGATATATATATATATTTTTTTTATATATTAAATATATTTCGGTGTCTTTCTGGCGATTAGAAAATTAACTGCGTTAATTCCATTTGGTGCTCACAACACTCATGGAATTATTTTATCCCTGTTGTTTATTAAATGTTAAACAACAACAAATGATACTCGCAAACGTTATACGCGCCAAATGGAAACATATTATATTTCAGTGTTCAATGTTACATTTCCATTTTCAGTTCTTAAGTGTAACTAATTTGCACCTAATTCCGAATTTATCCCGAATTTACCTCGGAATTAAATTATAAAGCAAACGTTGTGAATATACAATGTTTATTCCTAGAGGATTAGTATGATCTCGATGCATTACATTAGCTGTCTTTTGGTAATTAAACTTTGCTTTAAATCTATTAGGAAAAAAGGTATTTTTTAATAGTTTGCAAACTCTTCGTTATAGTCTAAAGAGAATTGAAAACATGGAAGGGAATCAGTTTCAAAATCCTGCTTCCAATTATGTTTTGTATTGGCATAGAGTATTATGACACAAAGTAGCAATCAATGGTATAGAAACAGAAACATATTGGGAATTTGGATTATTAGACTAGTGGATTTTGTGTGTGTGTGTGTGTTTTGTATATATATATATATATATATATATATATATATATA
>NW_012131446.1:0-2966 GCF_000143395.1 Atta cephalotes | reverse complement strand
TATATATTGTCAATTTTCTCCAATTATTTGGATTAGACGTGAGGGTATTCACATTCCTTCGTCTAATCCAAATCGATAGCAGAAAGTACTCGTCATCGGGCATACTCGCGACTGAATTGTCGCGGCCACACTGTCGAACATGCATTTTTTCTGCAACGAGTTCGATCGCACATGACGAAGGGTTAACTCCTCTTTATCTCGTTAACCCCATGATGAGAGGGGTGATTCGGTTCGTAGATTCAGAATAGGCGATTGGGTAAGCAGTCGGACTCTTTCGGGGGTGCCAATACGAAGGCGTTATATAGGGGTTGTTGGCGGGCGCACAGAGAGAGAGCAGCTGCAACGCGCGAACGAGCAGGCCTGAGCGAGTTGGGCCCTGACAGCTGCACCGAGAGGACGGTGCTTTAACTAACAGCTGCCCTGGACTCGTGCTCGCAGTCCACGTACATTCCGGCTTCTCTATCCCCCCCTTTTTTTCTTCCCTCCCTTCTTATCCAGTTTTTGTTCACCTCTCGGTGAACAACGCGGCACTTTTCCAAATGTAATACCTTCGGTATTACCTTTTATCTTTCAGTCTACCTGACTGAAATCGGATTATATATATCAATGTGGTATAGATTTAGCTTGAGACGACTTAGACTTTAACAACATAATCGTTAAATAAAGCGGACAGTAATAATGGTTTTGAGGATATGTTACTCAACCCAAAATTGGTATCGGTTTTTGCCTAAAAACTTGGCCACAATAGATGTGATTTCCGGTCGTCAAAAGACTAATTCTTACAATCCCCTTATAAGTGACTTCACGAGTCAACGAAAAATTTTGAATCCTGCTTATATATATTTTATATCCTATAGAAAAATGTGCCGGTATTCTTCTTTCATCTGACTTCTAACTATTCGCGTGGACTACATTTAGCAGGTATTTGTCACAATGCGGCAGCAGGTATCCCAAGAAATGGTGACAATCATTCATTCTTGTTAAAGAGGAAAAAAGAGATTTTTAAGGGAAGAAATGGGTTGACAATACCGCTGCTACCAAGGGGTCGGAGTTGATGACCATTTCGAAGGGAAATCGGTAACCATGGATCAGGAAATCAATAAGTACGTTGCGAAACTGGGGGAATTCGGGATGTAACACTGGTTGTGTAGCGATGTGTGTTTTTCTGTCTTTCTTTTTTCATGCCCTCTGCTCAGGGATCAAGCAGGTTTAAAAAGAACCGATGCGCAAAAGCCGGCAGATTCATTGAGAAATGATACTTGTGAGTGTGTTATATGTTAACCTGTCCTGTCTATTCAACATATGATCTTACTATAATATTCAATATATTTTATTTGTTCATGTATAATAATTTTTTCAAACTTTATTGCTTATACGGACGATTAATCTATTTATTAGTTTAGCTTGTGTATCTAAAATTTGTTCATATATATCATGTGTTTGAATATTTAAAGGAAGTACGAAAATTTAAACGAACAAGCTCTGAATTGCTGATCACCGTTTGCAATTTTCAAAATACAATTTCAATTAGCATTTAAAATATATGATATGAAATAACAGCTAATATACAACAAAATATAATAGACGAATATTAATTAATTAATTAATTAATTAGGTCAACTTTGAAAATGAAAACAAATAAGCTAACATTGACTAATTAATAACTTCAATTGATAATAAAGTTAAATGAGAATGAATAATTATTATTATTATTTCGTTTCATTGTTGCAGTCTGACCTAATAAGTAATAACCAGTTTCAATCGTTTGCAGTGTTTTACAAGGCCTACGGAATATAAATCACAATTGTATTATACACAAATACTTAATTACACATAATTTTATTAGATGTTTATTGTGTTGATATGCAAGGATTTATCAATATTCTGTTAAGATTTTACAATGGTTAATTTGAAAAATACGATTGTTAAAATATCGCATCGACTGAAATATGGGAGAATCTTCGACGTCTTCTTCTCAGCTTCTTAGAACACTTCGGTCGGCTTGGAGGACCAAGTGTTCCGCGAGAGGAGAACATGCGGCGAATTTATAGCCCACCTCGCAAGATTTTATCTCGAAAAATCGCATGGCCGCAAATCGGTCGTAAATAATCCTCGAAGGGCAAGATTTGTCGCGGCTTACGAGATTTGTTTAGTCACTGGCTTCTCCGTCGCACCTTCTTCACCGCCAGGAAGAAAAGGACCTTTCTTCCCTTTTCTTTCGGCAACGATACGGCGAAAAGGTGGTACACTTGAGGAGAAGAAGGAGGGGGAGAGGGGGGAGGAGAATAAAGAGAAGAAGGAAATGGTAGAGGTAGGGAGGGTCGCAGTGGAATCTCTGCGATTCGGTCGTTCGTCGACGATACACCGGCGCGGCGCGGCGGCTGGAGAGGGTACAAGGAGAAGAGACGATACCGCGGCGGCTTCGATGGCGGGGCCGAGGGGGGTCGTATCTCTCGTTCTCCGCTCTATAAATACCATACTCCTTAGCGCTCAGCCTGTGCCATGCCATACCGCGCTGCGCCATGCCATGCCATGCCATGCCGTGCCGTGCCGTGCCGTGCCGAAGTCCGTCCGTCCGTCCATCCGACCGGCCATGGCGAATAAGAGAGTCGGGCCGTTGCGCTCGGTGCCAAGGTCACGCGGCCCTCGTGCTGCTGCTGGCCCTGCTCGCCGGCCGGCCCTGCTTCATCGAACCGTGTCGGAATAGTCGAACTGCCGCCCTCAACCCCTTCATTCACCAGTATCGAGTGTACCGGGAGATTTTTCCTTTCAATTTTTAACCTGATTTCGATGAACGCGACGCCGTTGGCAAAATCATTATTTTTCGAACGTTTCACCAGAATGGTGAAATTTAATTAATTCTATGTGGTAATAACGACAATATGATTGATGATGCTGTTCTAATAATCTTTCTTATATAATTTTATATATATATATATATATATATATATATATATATATATATA
>NW_012131445.1:0-2966 GCF_000143395.1 Atta cephalotes | reverse complement strand
ATATATATATATATATATATATATATATATATATATAATATACATATATANACACACACACACACACACACACACACACACACACACACACACACTTTAATTAATTCATGATACTAATGGAATGGCGAATAAAATATGAATCAAATTTCAACGTTAAAAGATTTTTTCGATTGCATTAAAATTTATTAAACCACACAAATGGAATATTGCGCATCTATTATATTGTATTAATGGAGCAATAAATTACTTGTGGAAACAGGAGAAATTTTTAACAGAATATTCCCACTTGATAGTTTAAATAAATAACAATTTTAAATAAACGCCACAATATACGAGAAGTTATAGTGCGGTGTGAACTGTTATTTTCAACGAACGATATATCTATTTGTTTCCCTCACATAAACTTTATAAAAATATTTAATGTCCATGAGTGCAATGAACATTTTCATGTAAATGCGTACGGTACAATGCAACGTACGTACGGAATGTCACGTATAATATCGAGATGCGATACATTCTGCGCAAAATCGAAACGGACAACTGTTGGCAAAATAAAAACGATTTTTTTCTCTCGCGATTTGGCGATACGTCAATCTGTATGTGTAACTTTCCAAAATTTTGTTATATCTCGCGCTCGTGTACACGCGTTCATACAATATATGTATATTATACATACAATAATAAGATATATTCATGCAATATACATATTTATTCGAAGTAATTTTCCGCGCCAAGTCGTGCGACGACGCGACGCTGTTTTTGTCTCCCTGCAGCAGGACAGAACCGTCTCATGGTAAATTGAAATCTGTCGAATCACGAATTAAATCTAGCCGCGATCAGGCGAGTTTTCGTTTTTTCTTCCATTGTCATTTATCACAGCTGAATTAGGCGCTCATTTATCATCAGTCGCGGAGTCTAACAAGTACGCGACTGTGTTTGTGTGCACACAATATTATGCGGTAGATCATCGGTAGTATGCTAATGAGTTTCTTATAAGATTTACCATGTCGCATTTTAAATGAATTTTCAGCTAGATTGCTTAAACACTTGACACATTTTGTACGAGACGCAAATGCGTTCGTTTATCCATTGGCTTAAATGTTTTAATTAAGTTAAATAAGGGATGAAATATTAATTTTCCTCCTGAAATTCTTCCCTACAGTTATGATTCTTATGATTTCCATATTGCTCATATTGCTTTAAATAATAAATTACAGTGATTTTAGCAATATTTTCATTTTCTTTTTCATGTTATTTTAATATTTCATATCTCTTATAAAATAGGAACGATTTTCAAGTTTTCTATCATAATGTGGATTCGTCTTGCATTTTCTATATCTCGAATCTATTATTGGTTGTTGCAAATATGCAAATATACGAATGAAACTTACAGTTTGTAACGCCATCGCGATATATGTTTGTGATATTTATATAATATGAATATGCAATTGGCATTATG
Source organism: Atta cephalotes (assembly GCF_000143395.1). Lineage (NCBI taxonomy): Eukaryota > Metazoa > Arthropoda > Insecta > Hymenoptera > Formicidae > Atta > Atta cephalotes. Next base: position 1,507 of record NW_012131445.1, on the reverse strand, counting down.
CATACGGCTGTAACATATCAGTTGCATACGTCATATTGATTCTATTGAATCTTTATTACGAATTATGAAGGTAATTCTGTTAGCAATATATTGAAATTTTATGAAACGCAATAATGATTTAGTAAAAATTGCAGCAACATAGTGAAAATATTGAGACTCTAAAATACAATATCTGCCAATAAATATCTTCCTTCTCAATATCATTTTCAATAGAAAGTTAACAATTTGCTATAAAATGTCCTAAGGAACATTTTATAGCACTATAAAGTACCTATTATACATCGTGTGATGAGCATATTTCCTTTTTCCGTAACCAGTCGAATTGAGCTGGGAAATACTTAGTCTCGCTGTAATGCCCGGAGTTAATTCAAGAAGCCGTCACGGAGGAAGGTTCCTCGGTTTCATCGTCGGAGGCGGCTGCCGCGAAATTAGGTATCGAGGAGAAAGAAAAGGTGAAGCCGTCGAGACGACAAAGATCAGACAAGACAGACACGAGTTCGTTACCGGATTCGCGTAGTCCGCCTCAGTTAAATTTCGAGGGCGGTAGAATAACAATCGCCCATGAAGTCAACGAGGTGGTTTCGCCACCCCTCTGTGATTCTAGTGATAGTTTCCTGTAGATTGCAATTGAACCAGACATGAAGGAAAAATCAAGTTGGTTTTTTTTAAACGATATATTGGTTTTATACAATTCAATGAAATAGTAATATGTTTTTGGTGTGATTCAATATTCTGCAAAAGTAATTTAAAGTCATTCTCATAAATTACGAACTTATTATAAAAAAAACAGAAGATAGAGAAAATATTTTTTAATTTTAATAATACTTTTTTGAAATTTTTCAATAATACTTTTTAAAATTAATTTAAGACGTTTGTTTTAATTTATTATTTAATTTCTTGTTATTGCAAGGCTTATTATGGCCTTTCGACCTTTACTTCGTTATAAATGCCGACATTCGAAAATCATCGATGAAAATGAGTTTACTTTTGGAACGTGCAAATGCGAGGCAGGCCTCGCTTTTAACATAATACTCGATTTTTAAATCACATTGTCGCAATAGAAAACAAAGCTCAAACATTTGCGCCCTGACAATATACGGCGACAATGTCAATGCACCACCGTAACTTTCAAGCTCGACCACACGAGTAAATTACATCCGAATGACAACAATACCCCCCCTGATATCGTGCCGGAGTATCGAATCCCATCGCGTCGCGGTACAGCGAACGCGTGCGCGATTCAATTTCGCGGGATCGCGCGATACGCGTCGCGTAAATAAATCGGTGCCCCGAATTCGAAAAAGGCGTCCTAAGTAAGCATTTGCACGCGGAAGTCCGTCCAATCCACCGCGAATATAACGGTATAACAGGATGAAATATAAGATTAAATTTAACCGTATCTGTACATTTCTTTCCTGAATCGTTTTTACCAATTTATTTCCTCAAATTGTTCGCAAAGGCGAGTATTTTTTTTAGATTTAAACCGAAATCAGCTATTAAGAGTATC
>NW_012131444.1:0-2965 GCF_000143395.1 Atta cephalotes | reverse complement strand
CGTGCGTGCGTGTGCGTGCGTGTGTGCGCGCGCGTGTGCGTGTGCGTGTGTGTGTGTGTGTGTGTGTGTGTGTGTATGTGTGTGTGTGTGTGTGTGTGTGTGTGTGTGTGTGCACACTTCGTCATCACCGCAAACCACGTGAATCTTGAGCCGTGTGTCTCGCCGAGGGCTTGTGGGAAGTCACTGAATATCCTTCACGCGAAAAGTCCTCGGAGATCGAAATCGCTTTCGTGTAATTAGAAATTGCCTGGCGAGTTTAAGCTCTAAATATGTTAATGCTTTAAGTCCTCACCTTCCTTCTTCTTCTTCTTCTTCTTCTTTTATCGTAGCAAACATGAAAGCCCACGATAAAATGATGCAAACTGAAACTTTATTACGTATTAAATAAAATTATCTCGTTTTATACTTGTCTTATTACAATAGTAAAATATGTAATAAGTAAATATAATAATGTAATAAGTAAATATATCAATGCAGAGTGTTTTGTAACTATCGCATTATCTTTTAGGAATGTGTCCCTGTGATAATTTTGAATTTAAAATTTTACGAAAATTATTGTAGAAAAGTATTGTAACCTGGACATTTCTGTATTAAGATTTTCGCATAAGAAATTATCTCAAAATAATCATTGTTAACTAGTGACAGATTAAATAGCAGAGACGAACTTAGAAAAAAAAAGACAATTCTCGTTAGGGACTGTCGCTAATTAAGCGACAGTTGTCAATAAGACGTTAGAGGATCCCACTGATAAATAGTAATCTTATTCTTTTTTTTTAAATATACAATTTTATAAATATTTTCTAACAATATTAAAGTATACATACAGCAGGGCTTGGTTGTATTTAAAAGTTATTTAAAATATATTTTTTAAATTAAAAATAGAATTATTTAATATTTATTATTTTAAATAAGTCGTATCAGTTATTTCATTAAGCCCTGTATAATATATGTAACAATCACTTAATAATTTTTGTAGTTAATGCGATAGCAACAATCATCGATAAGATTAGAGCATCTCGCTAAGTGCTTTTAGTATTTAAAAAAAAAGAAAGAAATGTGCAGGACACGAATAATCGTATGTACTAAAGATTAAATTAGATTTTATTTCTAATATTGCATCATGTTTATCGCGCTTTTAACAGCTGGTTTTGTAACTGTTTATTTTAAATATACATATAAAACTATGAAGAATATGAATAGATGAATAAATTATCCAATAAATAATAACTCTCAACGCTAATAAATACCGAGATGCTTCAATAATGGATCGTTCAACAGTAATTGTTTAAGGGAACAACCTGTGTAGGTAACAATGAAGGATAATTTAGCGTATTATCCGGCCGTTTGATGCGCGTTACAAAACCAACGTGCAATTCGGGCCTCGTACGTAGAATGAATTAACCATTTAACGATCTCATCTCATTAATGATGGATGTATTAACGTCCGCTCGAACGTAAGTACTCGCCATGTACAATAACGGCGAGATGCGTATAAACGTGCGAAACGTATGAGCGTACGTGGATTTATAACGCGCGTAGTCAAGCAGAAATCGAAACCTTTGATACACGGAGTGGGACAATTAAACGCTAAACTATCCCTCGAGGGCACGGGGCGCGCCCCTAATGCGCTCTTTATGGCGACTTAATGCCCCTAATATTGCATGCGACCCTTGTTTATACCAGTTCAGCGCTTCCCATTTTCGTCGTGTTTTCACTTACGCCGGATACACTACGTACGCGTACAATTTGCGAGAGAGATATTCATACATGCCGCTTCGCGTTTTCCCATGCAAATTTATCTTACTTGCCGGACTTGCCGCCCTTCGAGGATTACATCGTGAGGAACCCGTACCTTTAAAGGAAAACGTTATGTATCATTTAGAAATATAAATCTTATTGCTGAGATAAATAAAATTCTGTATTATTTTATTTTATTTTCTATCTTTTACATATTATAATTATAATCTCTGATAGTCGCGAGAAAATTTCTGGGATTTGCAGTAATCGCAATGATCTTGATAACCGAATGGTAAAGTCTCTTGTGAATTTCCATTCCTTCTCATAACGGTGCCTGCCGGTAAAGACGCTTCCGCGGGATCGCTCGCAAACTCAATGCTCGCGAAATTCAATAACGGGAGCTTATCAGAAACCCGAATGCCCCGTAAGACTCGGCGCGCGGGAGTCAACGATTTCTCTTACGACGCGGTTGGTTTATTTAAAGGGAACGACCCGCGGGGTTGCGAGACAAACACGATGCCGTACTCACCCCTCGCGCGTCCCCGTTCGTTTCATTTGAGACAATGAGAACCCCTGTCGTGGACGGCATGGGAAAAGTTGATGTTGTGTTTGTCGTAGAGATCTACCCGTCGAATAATGTAATGCAGACGTCTCTATTGAATCGTACCTAATATATCTGTCACCGATGGCGCGGCTCTGTCGCTCTATGTTTGGTCAAATCTTAGTCGGCTCGTCGTCATGATTAAATTACAAAGTTACGGATTGTTCGCCTATGAACTGCGAGGAAAAAAGGAGCTGTTTGGCTTTGTCCGATCTAATCAATATTCTGGAGATTTCATTCGTTAATTGAAAAGCGAGATCTTAAGCTGCCTAGATAGCACATAGGTAAATAAAAATTCGGAGAGAATTCATTTTAAAGACTGTTTACACAGTTGGGGAATTTGTGTTAAATTTAACACATTTCATATGTTTCACGTGATCCCTCTAACTTTATGTATTAAGCTAAGATTGTGTTAATATAAGAATATGTTAGGAAATAACGCAATATTATGTAAAAAATGAGCAGAAAATGTAAAAATAACACAATTTGTAAGCAACATAAACAATATTTCTTCAGTAAAATTAATATTTATAATGTGTTAAATTAACACGATTTGAAAAATTAACATGTGTGTGTGTGTGTGTGTGTGTGTGTGTGTGTGTGTGTGTGTGTGTGTGTGTGTGTGTA
>NW_012131443.1:0-2970 GCF_000143395.1 Atta cephalotes | reverse complement strand
TATTATATATATATATATATATATATATATATATATATATACTTGCAAAGAATATTTAGATACAAATAATTCTATTTTTCCATTTATATCTATTTCAATTATTACATTAATGGAGCATTAATTCATAATTCATAATATTCATAATAATTTCCCTTTCAATATTAATAATTATTATCAATTTTTCTTCCAAAAGAGAAAATATTTTAAACTATCTCTATCTATAATCTCTATCTATAATCAGCTTCAACTTATCCTCTACATAAATATATTATTCTTGTATAACATTCAGAAATAATCGTTTTAGCATATATAGAGAGCATTATATTATAATTATATTATCATAATGTGTCAATATCGTGCTTTAGCGTCATAAAGATCCCAAGCGCAAATAGCCTACAAGTACAAGACTTGGTGACGTTGCATTTAACAATGATCGATGGAACGCAGCATCCATTAGCATAGAAATGATTTCGAGTCGCGGCATCGGAACGTCAATCTATCGTAACTGTATGATAATACGGCGATTTGAGGAAGACTGAAATATTGCCGCTTATTGTAGACACACATGAACGTGAAGAACGAATATAGAAAAAGTAAGCAACTGCGGTAACCGGTCACAATCTGTTCGCCGCGCAATTGGAAAATAAAGCGTGTGCTGTCAAATCATTCTCTTCCCGTGGACTATCTGTTCTATTAATCCGCAGATGCAACCTGGTGGAACGGCGTCGGTCATTAGGATAAATCGATATGCATTTTAAAGCAGCTTATAGCTCTTCTCCCCTCTTTCCCGCAGCAGAGAATATGGCAAACAGGCGGAAGGGGAGAAGGTGGAAAAAAGTGCAAAGAATAGTGTGTTACGCGTGAAACCGATTTTGCGTGTGCGTGGAACGGGCAGCAACGATTGGTCAAATCAACAATGGATCCTATGCTTGTATGCCATTGGTCAGGATTTTTGGAGGGTTAGATGGCAAAGAATAGGGGGATGATACGGGATGAGTCGTTCACGAAGGGATGTGGGGAATAAGCGTTAAGTAGGGGGCGAACCACCGTGTCGAGAAAGAGCCATACGTGCAGGCAAGTAAATGGCTACTTATTCAGACTGCGACACAACTCGCTTATGAAAGAAAATACGCGAACCGGTTTCGCTAATCCCTTAATTGTCACCAGTGATGATAAACAGAGCGGCGAAAAGCTCGCTGGTCCTAATCGCCAATTTTTTGGGAGTAAACTTTTCGAATGTTTCGACTTTTTTTTTAGTTTGGCGACGAGCCATTCTGCCATGAGCGCTCTTTTGAAATATTTTATTATCGACAAAATATGTATCTTACACAGTAAAAAACAATGTTTTATATTTATATCGTAAATGATTCAAATTCTTATTAAAATTTTGTATTAAATTTTTAATATATTTGAGTATTAATTTAACAGTAATTCATGAGCAAGTGAATAAATAACACAAAAATATTTTAAAACGTAAATTTTAAAATAAATGAATAAAGTATGTATTAATTTAATATCATAAATGTTAATTTTACTGAAAAATATTAAAATATGCTTGCTTACAAATTGTATCAATGTTACTTTTTTTATATAAATTCTTTACTCTAACATAATATTTATGTTATTTCCTAATATATTCATCTTGTGTTAAATTAATATAAAAATTTAAGTTAACTGTTTAGGATACATGAAATATTAAATTTAATTAAAATTAATTAACTTTAATACAAATTTTCCAATTGTGTATAATTCTGTCTGCAATCTGTTTTTTTCTAGCAGAAGTAAAATTTCATTACATTTCTTTCATTTCTCATTTTTCTCAAATTTCAATTTGAAGGTATTAACATTTGAATTATAAAAAAATTGATAATGTAACAGAGATATTGAAAAGTAACTGAATTTTTTCATATCTTTAAAAGTCTAAAACAGTAAAAAAAAACTTTCATTGGACAAAAAAGAGATTCCAGACAGAGGAAATAAAAATATTGCAAATGGAGCATTTCTTAATTTTTTTCGCTGTTTCAGAATCCTTAAATTCACGTGTGTACTGATATGTAGACCTGAATGATGTTGAAATCATTAATCATTAATCATTAATTGTGTGTGTTTTGCTCCTGATGTTTGTGAAAACATCAGGATTGTGCTTTTATTCCACGCGTATACCTTAGTGTGACGTATGATATCGTCGAAAATCGCTAATATTTTGCCGGAAGTTACATCGTCTCTGAAATGTCTCCAGTGGAGTTACCAATCCCGAGGAGTTACCGATGGTTGCTACGCCGTGAGTTAGCCTGTGTACCAGTGTACAGGCAATTACTTTCAGGCGTGGAGAGGCCAGTATACTTCCATATTTTTGCATCATCGGGGCACGACATGGAGAGGGTGTAGCTTGAAAGACGTTGGAAGAGTGGAAGCTGGTGGATTCACCTCACGGAATGCCGAGAGTACGAAGGATGCGTCTCTCGACGAAGACGGTAGAAGGACGGAGAAGAGACGACGGGACAATAAAATGAGAAGAGTCGGATCGGATAAAGAGACTACGAGAAATTATGAGAAGTACGGGGCCACACGAGGAGCGTTGCCCGAAGCGCGAGACGATATTTACTCAAGCGGAGGGCCGCCGGTTGGAAATCGACGGCGCTCGTGTATGCCGAGTGTATTTGTACGTGTGATAACCAACGACGGTTCGGAAGTTTTCAACGAATGATGAATTATAAGATCGAACGAATTCGAATCGAAGTGGGGAACAGTGGAAATTTGTCGAGACGAACGCAAGTATCCATCCATCACATCACACAAATCAGTATTACATCTTGATAAAATCAAATTCTAATCTAAACTTCGAGATCGAATAAAGAATAGAAATTGAAAATTGTTAATCCAATATCGAAATCTACAAAAAAAAAGTGCGAAAAAACAAATCATATATATATATATATATATATATATATATATATATATATATATAGT
>NW_012131442.1:0-2966 GCF_000143395.1 Atta cephalotes | reverse complement strand
TGTGTGTGTGTGTGTGTGTGTGTGTGTGTGTGTGTGTGTGTGTGTGTGTGTGTGTGTGTGTGTGTGTGTGTGTGTGTGTGTGTGTGCGTGTGCAAATTGTACTCTACTAATAACTCGAATATTTACAGTATTTCCGTTGTTTTTAATAACATAAATAGCAAAATAATAAAAATAGCAAAAGGAAGAAGTGCGATTTAACATATGATGGGGTACGTATGATCAGGAAAAATTTTCTTCCAATGTTTCCAACGAAGATATTTATTTATTTTAGAAGTTGTTCAAAATTTTCTTCAAGTATTTTCAACGAAGATATTTATTTATTTTAGAAGTTGTTCAAAATGAGAGAGAGGTTATCGTAGGGAAAAAACTTCCAGAATGCATTTTCGAATGCATGGAATAAATGATCGTCTCGCACTTTCAATAAGTTCCGAGATGACGGCGGTATATGCATGACAAATTCTTTGTTACATGTTTTCTAGTATTATGAGAATATCTCAAAAATCTGATTTTTTAAGTGTCTACGAAAAAGTCAAGATGGCGTATGATCTGTGAATGAAGCGTGCATGTATTATCTTCATCTTGAAAAACGTTAAAAATGATAGGGGAGACCAGTTATTGTAGTTTTCGAATAATGGAGAGCACGAAAATCAAGTTGGATTTATAATAAGTGCTTAATCTACGTGACGGTTGTCGATACTACAAATAAGAGATGTTTTTCCAATAGTGTACATAATTAATGACTGACGTGACAGAAAATGAACAGAATAAATATATACCTATATTTCTGAATTATCCACGGTAAAAAAGAAAAACCTGTTTTAGTCCAAACAAATGAAATTTTCTAACTTTCCATTTACCCTTCACAGAACTAACAACACCGCTTTTTCTTTTACTGCTTCAAGAGTATAAGTAAAAATTTAGGATGCCTCACTAGAGCTCAAATCGCAAATGTCTGCATAGTTTGGATAAAATATTAAAACTGTGTATATTTTAAGGAAATGGTATAAAATATATGATATTTAGTATGCAAAAATAATAAAATAAAAAGAAGTTTCATTCGATATTTTGCCATTTCAACATTAAATATCTTTCCAGAATATTCAATTTTTTGTGACCATTATAATCGTAATTTTTTAACTATTAAATATATAATTCGTTTTTTTTCTAGAGAAAACTATGTAATGTTTATATGCAGTTAATCAAAAGCAAAGAAGCGCCTCCGACTTTTATTTATCACAACAATACATTATACGTTAAAAGTTACATTTCCAACTTTTTTTCTCTCTTCATCGATAATCCGCCATAGAATTTTGCATACGTCAAGTTCAGTACTTCAACTTCATTATATTAAAAAATGAGACACTTCTAAGTAACTTCTAAGTAACTCGATTTACTGTAGAACCATTTTAAGGTAACCGAATCTGGCCGAGTACCTAATATGCCAATAATGTGTCCAAAACATTTTATATTATATTTATTCGCTTAGTTTTAGAAATAACAATCTGTAACATACATATGCACACCTTTAGTAGGATATCCTGTATAATCATTTTATTCGTATAAATTATTATTATTATATTATTCGATAATATTATACAATTCGTAGAATACTTATTCGTATAAATAACTGATAACAAATATATATCATTTGAATAATTAGTTAAAAAAGTTAAAAATTTAGTTAAAAATTTATTAAAATTATCGTTTAATCGAATAAACGATTAATCGAATTAATCGAATATAAAAATGTTTATGAATAAATTATACCTTGTCTCTTTTATTTGTTATCTATTATTAGAATAAAATGTAATCTATTAAAACAAATTTTGTTCATTTCCAATTTATAAAGTAAATGAAATATAAAGTAAATGAAAAAGATTATCGATGGTAAAGAGGAAAAAAAGAGAGAATAGACAGCTAAATATTATTGCGCGAGTTCGAAATATAACAGTAATTATGTAGAATCATAAATCGACAAATTTTTCTCACGTACAATGCAGTTTTCCTTCTCCCTCGAAACTGAATATCGTATAAAATGATTTTATAACTTTAGATTTTGTACACGAGATTAAGGACCGATTGTTCCACCTTTGATAAATTTTACCTGTTAGGTAAATCTGGCAATGTGATTGGATAATTTTGCTTCTTAACCAACAGGTAAAATTTGGCAAAAGGTCGAACAACCGTCTTTATTGCTAGAAAAAATTGATGTTGCAAAGAATATTAGAATATTATTTCTTACTAAGATTATGATTGTCTCGATACAGAAAATATTCTCGAAAGCCTCATTAATGATTTATATAATTCGATTAAAGATGTATATATAATAATTCTGAAGAATTTTCGGAATAGGAAACTATTAGCTCGATAGAAATTCTAATATAGACCCGAAAGATATCTTTGACACACAAGAGAGAAGAGTTCACTCGACATGGTCGTACCTTGTGGGTATAGTATTTATAATGAATTGCGTCATATTTTTCTTATTGTTAGCTAGAAGAGAATGCTTAGCTGTGCATCCTACTAGCGGCGATGTTTCGTACTGCTTAGTGCACTAGACAACAAATATTGGACGCATTCAGCCGTCTCAAAGAGCGCTCGTTGCTATTGATGTATTCTTCTAGATCTAAAATTCTAATTGCTCTAAAAGAATACACCAATAAGTAGCTTAGTCTGCTGAACGAAGTCATGGTATGAAAGACAGTGCGTTTGTCATCATTACTACGAAATTTTGATGAAACAAACCCATGCAACTAAAAAATTTTGTTATAACATTTTATTTGTTTCTGATATCAGGTAATTTTTTATTAATGCAAACATATTATAAACTCAATCAACAAAATATGCAATCAAAAAATTTTGATTCGATCAAATGAGTTTCTCCCAGCGTAATAAAACATCTTATAATAAAGTTCTTCTTAAATTCAAATTAATATATATATATATATATATATATATATAATAAA
>NW_012131441.1:0-2969 GCF_000143395.1 Atta cephalotes | reverse complement strand
AGAGAGAGAGAGAGAAATAAGATGTTCGATTTTGAATCGTCGACGTTTGCTTGAGGCGAAATTACGTTAGAGGAATCAATTGCGATCCGAGATCATATCTCACAATTGATATTATGTATGTGTATGTGTGTATACAGAATATTAAAAAAAATCATTCAGTATTTGGTAATAGTACATTATAAATAGTCCATTATAAATAGTATATTATATATACTGAAAAAGCCTTAGTGAACTTAGATCGAAAACTCAATCGTTTCTGAGATATAAACAATGTTGTATTATTACTGATTTAGTGACTTCTACGTATTGCGACGTGAAAACTTACCTCAGTGTTTACGAATCGCGTTCTGAATATTCTCATTCAATTTCCATACATATACATTATAATGAACTATTTCACGGGAATTCATAAGTTCATATTAATCGATTATGATTGGATGGGTATTACAGAAGTCCACCTCAATAAACCTGAAATTCTTCCAAATAGACTATCAGATGCTCATTACTCTCTTCTCATATCGTGCGACATGTAGGAGACAATAGTCAGTTATGATATACTAACATAAAAAATTGTTTATATCTCCGTAAGATTAAATTTTCGACCTACGTTCATTAAGATTTTTTTACTTAATATGTTGTGTACTATTTATAACCATATATAAATATTGAATGATTTTTTTTTAACACCCTGTGTACATGTATCGCGGGAGTCGACTATGCGCACGAAATGGTTATGACATATAAGAAAGATGTAAGGTGTACTACATATTTTTGAGAAAATATGACACCTAAACGTCGCGCCGAGCCGTAGCGACGCAGTGAAGGGCGACGTGACAGAGGTGAATCACGTCTGATCAAAATGGTATTACCGGCATACGCGGCATGTATATGTATACTCGTCTTGTCTTCGACAGCTGTCAGGGTAAAAGCCGACTATGGAATGGAATTGACTTTGGTTGACGAGGACTCTTTCACGGGAAAATTCTTAAGCCGGACATTAAGCGGCGAGACAATCTCGTTTCGACGCTGCGATGCGACTGTGGACCATCCGCTATTAAGGGAAAAAACTCGTTATTATGAAATTTGCGCAATTTTCGAAAAAGGGAAAACGTGTTAGATTCGCCATCTCAGCTGTTCAATGAGCCAAGTGTAATGAGGACGACGAAATGCGAATTACTGCATCATCAAACGTATATAGTGTGCACGTACGTGTACACGCGTTTATATTAATTGATGTTTTTTTTGTAGCTTAATATCGTTTTTCTCTTTGCTGTGTCGTGTCCTAATTTCGATATTTTATAATTAACGGATCATTTTAACTCTTAAATGCCTTTTCGATATGGCATATCTTGTTCTTTCAATGCTTTTTCTGTTGTTTGTAATTTTTTTATTAACCTTTACAGGAAAGCAGTGGCGCTATATAATATAGTGTTATATTTTGAAGCAAGAAATAATGTATAATAAAAAATAATGAATTATAACTAATCTTATCTCAGAAAAAGCTCTGCAAGATTTAAAAAAAACCGTGGTCTCTTAAAAGTTAATAAAGATTTGTCTTACCCTCGAGATACGTCCGTGTCTTCAAATATATATTTGCTTGATACCATTACATCCTTTAATCTGTTTGGCGTTCGATTAAAAAAAAAATTTTGTGTATTTTTATCATGAAAGTTATAAGCAGTTAATTGAATTGGGTTGGGTACATACATCAGTGTGTTGTTCCGTATTGAAGCATTTAATACTGAAAGTATCAACGTTTCTTGTTCACTAAAAAAGGACCAAACAAATAAATTATTTTGAACATAAAGAAAGTAATGAAAAATCAAATATTTTGTAAGTATAACATAATTAGAAAAAAATATAAAAATTCAAAATCTATCTTTTATATAAAAAATATACAGGGATGAGAAATAACGCGTTACTTATAACGTCGTTATTATCACAGTTATTTTTTTTTCTAATGGATTGATATGAGAAGATTAAAACTAGAGGTAAAAAAAGTGGCCTTATTTTTACTGACAAACATTCAACTAATAATTTTCGTCTACCTTTTTAAATAGAATAAATTGATATAATTATTATTTAAGTGATTTCTATAAGCATAATAAAAATTATGGATTCAGGTGAAAGTGTGAAAGAAAATATAATTTATAATTGTAAAAAATTTTTTCGCTGTCTATTTTCATAAGAATTGAAATAAAAAAATTTTTCAGTTTTTTTATTTATTGATATCTTAAAAATCTCAAGATTATAATTTGTCTTCTCTTTAGAAAGCTATAAAGAATAGACTTGTAAAGACGGATCAAAATCACATAACGATCAAAACTAATGCGAAGAAACCGAAGAAACAAAACTTTTACTTCTCTTTGCTATTTTCCAATGGTAAAAGTTTGATAAAATCGATAAATTTTCATGGCAAAAAAACTGAAAAATATACGTCATATTTTATCATCTCCCAGTTTGATAAGGAGTTGAAAAGAATTTAAAAAAGTAAAAAAGTAGCTTTGAAATACTCAAGATACATACATACATCAAAATGAATAAAAAATTGAAATAAAAAAATTTTTAACACCTTTCAATCCCTATAAAGATATAATGATACAAACTTTAACCTCAAAATCTTTATAACAATAGATCTTTGTAAAATGCAGGGAGAAGCGAAAAAAACTTTTTTACAATTTTATTTTAATTTACAATTTTACTCCCTTTTATCTGCTTTCATTCTTTCATCTTCTTAAATTCATAACTTTTAATATAGATTGTTCTAAATAAAAATTATACCGAATTATTTAGCACTTAAAAAGATAAAATTGTTTTTTTTTTATATATTTGTTGATATATTTGTCAGAAAAAAGCAGCGATCACTTTTTTTAACTTTTTCTTTAAACTTTTAAATCTTTATATCTTTTTTTCAGATATTCCATTCTTACACACACACACACACACACACACACACACACACACACACA
>NW_012131440.1:0-2969 GCF_000143395.1 Atta cephalotes | reverse complement strand
CAAATAATCTTTATTCGAATTGAAAATAAAAAATTTTAAGTAATGAATTCAATATTGCGGACAAATTTGAGTCTTATAAAACTCAGTTTTAAGGAATTTTTAATTGCAAAATAACAAGTTTTCAATTTTATCTTATTTAAAAGTAGTATTACACAAATAATTAATACTAATTTCTAAACTGATTCTCAAACTTTGATTATGAGCCCTGTGACACTAAATTTTTTGGAGATTATTATCCTTTTGAAATTCGGCATTTTCAAATTCAAAGGCTACTTTCAAATTCATGATAGAATCTCCTAAAATCGATTTCACGATATATCAGATTCCAATTTTTAATCTAAATTTTAAAATTCTGAGATCAAAATCGAATTTAGCGTCTCTGAAAATCCTGAGAAAACTATATCTTCCATACTTTGCTAGAAAGTTTTAAATTTGATGAAACCGCACAAATTTTTTTTGATGATTTTTGATTTGGTTTAGCTGCAATTTTACTGAAAGCTTATCCGTCTCGATTGTTTTTAAACGTACGTATATATGCAGAAACATTTCTCGGACTTTTATTATTATACAAAAATTATTATACATACTTTTATTATTATACAAAAATAAAAATTTAATTGTAATCACTTTCACATATATATAAATGTTTTCTGTAGAACTTACATCGTTACCGTTTTGACACTTGAAAATAATACGTAATAAAATACTCTAAAGTACTCGGTTAATAATAGAAACAATGCGCTAGAAGTTTCAAGGTAGTAATTCCAACAGTCAGACAGCTGTTCCGGCTTTAACTTTCATATCAACAATGCCATTGTTTTGCAACTATATCTCATGACCGCACCGGCTTACGAATCGCCTACGAATTGAGCACATCCTTCCGTACTTCCTCCATAATACATTTATCGCTTGGCCACGAGAGATTACTATAAGATTAACCTATATATACATATATATCGCGGATATTTAACGTAACAGGCCAAAAACGTCATATCTTTCAGCTTACTTTTCACCAGGCATTCTCGCTATCTGCTACTTCCGTTTGATATAACATGCATTAATTACGGGTGAACACAAAGTCTTCTCATCGTGTTGAAGCGCAAGAGAGATATAATTGCGAAGGTTGAAAAGTAAGCGGCTCATTACGCCGATGTCATTTCCTTTAAATAGCCATAATTAGAGAGCGGATCATCATTCCACGGTAATGTTACTTGCGATCGAATAAACAAATTATATATTTGTCGATGCACGTTAAAGAGAGTCTACGACTTAATTATCTCTCCGAACAAATCGGGACGAATAACGCACACGCGTGCGTTAACACGTGACGAGCCGCCGTACAGTACATATTAATAGACACGCTCGCACTGTGTGCATGCGTGTCGTGTACATCAATGTTAAACGTCCGTCGAATGCCGGAAAACTGCGCGAACCAACGTATCGTGCCTGAAATGATGTTTGATTGATGAACGTAAGAAAACGACGTCAAAGCATTCGCCAATGTGCGTCTATATGTGCGTGTACGCGAAAGCGAACGTGAGACCAGGCCACATATTCGCACTTGTAGAATGCGACTGGCACCTTATAAAGCATCTTTAGAATCATCGAAGAAGTCGTGGAGTTAAACATTTTCCGAGGTAATCTTTCTTGAGAATTTATTCAAGAAAATACGATTTATTTGCTAGGTGCAATACAGAGCATTTAAAAGAAACAAAATTATCTGGGCTAATTCAAATTTTTTTAAGTACAAGTAACATCTAATCATATAATAGTAATAATATTTTTTAATTAGATAATGTATTTCGGAAACATAATAAATTTACACTTTGGCCGATTATTTATAACCAATTTTATGATCATCTTAAATTAATGTCTTAATATACTAATGCGACTGTCTGATTGATTCATGATATTTTATATTTAAGACTATACTTAAAGTCTTAAATATAAGAATCGACTATTAAATACCGACCGATTGATTGGCAAGCGAATTTCGACTGAATTCTTAGAAGTTTAAAGTTGAAAATTGCACAACTGTTTATAAAATATAAAAAGTGAGATTATAAAAATAAATAAAAAATAAATATAATGTAAATATACTATGTATATAAATATAAAAGAATATTTGTACCATATCAATTAATATATATCTAGATATTATATATTATTTGTATTATTAATATTTAATGATATAGTTTCAGATGGAGTAAATATCACTCACAAACTGAAATCTTTGTTAAAATAAATTAAACAGATTTTTTTAAACAAATAAATTAAACATAGAAAAACGAATGTATCTGTTTTTAATAAACTTAGTAAATTATTTTAATACTTTATTTCTTTCTTTCAATATCTTTATAAATACTTGGTATTATAATAAAGTATAAATACTTTATAATACTTAAAAACCTAACTTTGAATAAATAAAACTTTTTAATCCATAAAAGGGTGACGGGACTTTTGCGAAATTTCATGCGTCATTTACAATTCGGTGAATGACATGGCGTTCAAAATTAAAATAGTATAAAATTAAAATTACAATTTAAATATCAAACGAAAGAACTTTTATAATAAAAAGTATATTTTTTGAAAAAATATATTCTGTAAGTTTATGTAAATTACAAATAAAAATAAATTTCATTTTATAAAAAAAATTTATAGATAAAAAAGAAAGATAATTCTAAAAGATCTTATACATATATGAGCTCCAATATATTTAAAATTGAAAGAGATTTTAAAGTGCCATAAAAAAAAATTATAAAAAAGAAGTATTGTTCCTTGAGGTACACTGTATCATTAAGCTTGTTTTTCCTGTTTTCTAATATATGTAGGTTTAATAGATAATGATAAAGCAGTTAACATTATGCTATTTATTGCATTAGCTATCAAACTTTTTATAATCGTTCGCAAATTGAATAATATTGCGTGCATTATATATATATATATATATATATATATATATATATATA
>NW_012131439.1:0-2970 GCF_000143395.1 Atta cephalotes | reverse complement strand
TTCTCTTCTCTCTCTCTCTCTCTCTCTCTCTCTCTCTCTCTCTCTCTCTCTCTCTCTCTCTCTCTCTCCCCTCCCCCCCTCCCCTCCTCTCTCTCTCTCTCTGCGTACAAAAATGGGATTTACAGGGAAAACTAAATCATACACATATATTGAAGTCATTTTTTTATCTGCATTACGTACATTTTAATTATTAATAACAATTTGTTTAAACACATGAGATACATTCCTGACTAAATTTATTTTCTAATATTCCATTCCGATTGTTATCAAGATACTACATAATATTATGTATCTAGAGAAAGTATTAATTCAGTATTCTTAAAATAAAGGATACACTTATGATTCGTTTATTCGTGAAGAAAGATTATATTTGAGGGATAAGATATGCGAGCGCCAAGTGATTAACCGATGATTCCGGGCGATACGCAATAAACAGATGTGTTCGCCATGATTCTTCGACGATCATGCCGGGAGATGACATCCTGCGGGTACGAGTTCTGACTAACAAGTCCGCTATCTCGTAGTTCACTCGAGTTTGCGACCGCCAGCCCGGTAATACTATGTGGTGTCCGGTTTTATCCCATCTTTGCCCGGGAGCGGGCTGCAAACTCATTGCAACGCAGGACTGGTTTCCATTCATTCATCGCGGCGTATCGGGTATTTACTGGATCGTGGCTGGCCGGCCGGTCGGCTCGCGATGCAGGCTTACTTCGCCGCGAGTTGTGGGATAGGTAATGGCCGGTTGGCGTGTTGGCCGAGTGAAAATCCGAGCGTGGTCGATCCGTATACCTTCTTTCGTTTCTCTCATCCGAAGGGCGAAGCTACGCCGCGCCACAAAAACACGTCCTTGTTTCTGCACGGATCCACAACGCTGTCGGGCGAAGCGTAATTATGGACGGATCGCCTTCTCTGTTTTCATTGCCGTAGTTTACACGCGAATTTCGTTACTTGCTGCATTCATCGAGTTTCGATGCCTTCCTCGTAGTTCTCATGCGTTCAACAGGCTTACTTTGTGCATGAAATAAAGCGGCGGGGTGCAATGCTTCTGCTTTTTATTCATAAAATAAAATAAAATCTAAAAATGGGAAAACGTGAATAAAGATATTACAGTGCGCTCAACTGCACGCTCGCAGTTAAAGCGTTTTACGTGTCTGCAACAAAGAATGCAGAACGGCAGTTTTATGAGTAAAAAACGGCATTCATCGTCTATCATACTTCGATCGGCGACTCTGATATTTTTCATTTCTCTCGTAACATGCATCGTAAAAATTAAGTGTTTGATTTTCCATTTGATTTTACATACTATATATATCGTGCATCGGAAAAAAGATGTAAATGAAAATGGACGAATCAGAAAATTCTGATTATATCAATCAAAATTTTGGTTATCATAATTAGAATTTAGTAGATTTAACCAGAAAATCCTATTTTCAACCAAAATTCCTATTAATCCATCCAACTATTTTTCTCAGTATACAGTTTAAAAAGCTAATGCTTTTAATGTATCTTATACATTCTAAAAAATAACAGTATGGATTTAACACGATGTCTATATAATTCTCATCGTTGGTATTAATTAACACTAACATGATGTTAATATTACCAATATGGTTAATAATACCAATATGGTGTGGATTTAAAATCCTTAGTGTTTATATCAATACCATCACACTGAAAGAGCGATTTTGCAGAAGAATTTCAAAATTTGGTTAGATATAGACTTGGAAATAATTTTGTTGGACCGTCAAAACAATTTTGCAGGAATATAACAATAAATTTTGTCCTATCTAATTGTTTCGATGGTTCAGCAAAATTGTTTTCCAGATCTGTATCTAACTAAATTTTTAGATTCTTCAGCAAAATTGCTGTTTCAGCGTGCATGTTAAATCTACACTGTGAGTTTTAAATCCACACCATGATGGTGTTGATATAAACACCACGAGCTTTAAATCTATGTCGATATTTTTTAAAGTGTACATTTTTATTTTATTTTCGCAAGTTTATCTTTTCATATCATATGCAAGATCTTTAAAATCTCGTTTTTTAATTTGTTAGAATGACATTTCGGAATCTTTTTCATGAATAAAACATCAAATTTATACATGTAGTAATTAGCTGCCGAGCTGGTTAATCCGATTAAATGAGTTATGTTATCGAGATGGCGAGATACTCGAGTATACACTGAGTTACCGAAAAATGAGCTATAAAGCGCGTAAAAGCGCCTATTTCGCAAAATCGATTCAAGCTTCTTGCCCCGCGTAATGAAAAATTCCCCCCGAGATTGCTCGGCCAAGTAAGAAATTGCTGCTCGCATTATCTCAAGCTGCTGATAAAAATTCGAAAAACCAGCCGCCGTACCTGCACCTGATGGCTACTGTCACCTTTTCTTAATCTATTTTCTCTCGCAATTAAATGAATGGCATTCTTTTGTTACGCGGGAAGACATTGCTACGTGATAAACCACGAAGGAACATTGGAGAACATAGCAGGTGTCTCACTATTATTGTCATTCTATTCTTAACACGTGATGTATTTTACAGATAGACAATCTAATATAATCATTATACATCTTTATTATAATTATAATCTTCTTAATCTTTAATCTAATATTAAATAAAAAATATAATTTGAGTTGATAACTAATTTTTCAAAATTATTAATGATTACGCAATGTTTTCTACAATTAAATATATCTACAATTAAATATAGCGTTTTCGATTGCAACGAGTTTGAATTGATGCAAAGTCAATTAATGACGTCACATGCTCTACTTACTTTGGGTTCTGATTGGACAAATTCATAGTACTTGTGTTAATCGAGTCCAGATCGATCGTGGATTTAAAGTTCATTGCAATCGAAAACGCTATTAGTAATTATTTTTACAGTATTCGATGCATGAGGCATTGAAATTCAATTACAAAAGAAGATTGAGAATTGTTTTATATATATATATATATATATATATATACT
>NW_012131438.1:0-2971 GCF_000143395.1 Atta cephalotes | reverse complement strand
TAAGTGATAGTCAGAGGGAGCAACGTCTGGAGAATACGGTGGGTGGGATAGGACTTCCCATTTCAACGTTTCCAAGTATGTCTTGACCACTTTCGCAACATGGGGTCGAGCATTGTCATGCTGCAAAACTTTATCGTGTCTCTCGTTGTATTGCGGCCGTTTGTCTTTCAATGCTCGGCTCAAACGCATCAATTGCGTTCGATACCAATCGTCTGTGATTGTTTCAGTCGGTTTTAACAGTTCATAATACACTACGCCGAGCTGGCCCCAAATACAGAGCATGACCTTGGAGCCGTGAATATTCGGTTTGGCCGTCGACATGGAAGCATGGCCTCCCCATGATTTTCTGCGCTTGGGATTATCATAATGAATTCATTTTTCGTCCCCAGTCACAATGCGATGCAGAAATCCCTTCCGTCTTTGCCTTTCAAGCAGTTCACAAGCAAACAAACGCCGTTCAACATCTCTCGGCTTCAATTCGTACGGCACCCAATTTTCTTGCTTCTGAATCATTCCCATGGCTTTGAGGCGTTTTGAAATGGCTTATTGAGTCACTCCTAATGATCGTGCCAATTCCAGTTCTTCTTGATTTTGACACGAATCTTGCTCAAGTAATGCCTCCAATTCTTCAAAAACCTTCTCTCTTCCACCGCTATGCCGGTCTTCGATGTCAAAATCACCGTTCTTGAAGCATTGAAACCACTCACGACACGTTCTTTCACTAATAGCGGCCTCACCATAAGTATTTGAGAGCATTCGATGAGCCTCAGCCGCAGATTTCTTCATATTGAAACAAAAAATTAAAACCTCCCGCAAATGACGAGAATTTTCTCGTAAACTGACATTTTCAATCGAGAATAACTTTATGATGCAGACACAAATCGACTAATGTTTCTATGGGGTTATGTTGACAGATGCCCAAGTTTATTGTATGACGTCTATGATTTATTTCGACCACCACTTACCGCTAAAGCCATCTATAGGAAAACGGCGGAAGCAAAGTTGTACACCTAATATCTCATTTAATATATCTCATTTAATTGCAAAAATTGTAAAATATTTTTGGCATGATAAAAGGAAACAAGATATAACAGTGCGCAGACTATACGTCATGAGCAGCCAAATCAAATCTAATTATTCAAATGCTAGAAAATCAAATGCGTTATTCAAATACTAGCCAATCAAATGCTAGCTCTATTGGTTGAACAAATTGACTACTGCGCATCCATGAATTGTTACATCTTGTTTTTTTTCATCATGATTGTTGATGCTTTTTTTTACAGTTGGTGGTATCCATGGAATAAAAAAGGAAGAAATCAAACTCTAAAATGAAGAGTTGTTTCACAAGAGTGTTCACTTTTCACGCTCACTGAAGTCACTAGATTTATAAAATCTCGTAATTGATTTCTGAAATGTCAATATGATGGAAGTGCACATAGCACGATTTCAACACATAGTACACAATGAATTGAATACTGCTATCTTAACTGTGCAAAATTTTCGTAGACTTTCATCAGTATCTGCTCTTCTTTGCTCGAAAATGTTGAGATTATTTCACGTATTTCATCTTCTGAATTGTACTTACATGTATCTTTCGTGCACTTTTATGCACTGTAAACTTTTTACACAAATAAACTTATATGTGTCAATAAATAGCAGTCAACTTATATTTGACAAAATCAGTGTCATCAAAGTTAATTTGGCTGTACATAGTGTCAATCAATCGTCAATTAAATGATGTTCAATTGAATTCGCCTATTTCAATTGTCAATTCAAGGACTTTTAATTAACTCCGCTTAAGGCTGACTAGTCACGGCAGTTATATTGAAATCGTCAGACGTCAGAAGCGAGGAATGACACGTAAATTTATGTTGCACGCCATTTTTAAATAAATTTGGAAATGAAATGACGAGATCACTTTAAAACACTTGTAAAAATCGACAAAAACTATCCTTTCCTTCCTTGACAGTCAGTAAATGATCATAAAAGGCACATAAAGTGAGCTATATTCGGACAGAAACACGGTCCGATAGCTATTGAAACGAATAAAATATACGCTTTTACATATAAAATTCCAAGATAACTTTAGTTTTCATCGATAATTACTACTTTGATAACTACATCATATAGACGTTCACAATTAAGCAAATAATAACGAAATGGCACGCAACATAAATTTCGTCGTCCAAACGTCACTTTTCCACGCCTATAAGTTTTTTGGTCCTTTATCACGATGTGGCGCTATAAAACACAAACAAGCACGAACCCACGTCCGTGTGCTCGCCTACGGCGCGCCGAGAGTGAACAAGACAGTGAGCTCCTTCTCACACTCGCTTGTTTTCAACGATCGAAAATGCTTTCTCAGCAATCTCGACTGCTCGGCGGCCCTAGGCATCAATAAGGGGTGGGAGGGTATCCCAAATAATTGAAATAATATAAGTTTTAATAAATTGTAATAATAATGTACCTCTCCTATTAATTCAGAATAGTATAAATCATGTTAAAATGCAACAGTTTACGAGATATTATTTACGATTTTTCATGCGTTGTACTCCTTCTTTATAAATTCGAGTAGCAAGAATAATTCAATAGAAGTAGAATTTTACCGGAAAAAAATTATAAATTAGCATTTCTTTTCACGAAAGTCTCGAAAGATCATCAGAAAAGAAATGCGTATATTTGAGACTCGAGACTTGTGAAGAAAATATACGAAAAAAATCGAATAGTTGCAAAGAGCACATTTTTCACTCTTAAAAACGAAAAATATTAATTGTATGAAAAAATAAACTAGTATAAAAAAATGTAGATATTCGAAATAACTACAAAATGAAATGTGAAACATTAAAATCGAACTATTAGTTTAATAGAAAAAAAATAAAAAACACCGAAAAAGACCTTTTTTTTTTCATTCATTCTTTGTTCATTGAGATTTAAACACAAAGCTTTGAAATTCTCGTAAAATGTAACCTTC
>NW_012131437.1:0-2975 GCF_000143395.1 Atta cephalotes | reverse complement strand
CTTACAGTTTTTTTCATTTAGATTTCTCATGCTCTGTCTTTTTTATATTAAGTATAAGAAGTGATGAAATAAGACTCTCTAATATTAACAATAAATAAGGAAAAGTACACTGACAATGAGAGTAGTCAAGTGCAGTAATTGGAACGCAATAAAATTATCACTGATTTATTAATTAATAAATAACAAACGTTTCGCCATTATCAGTGGATACATTACTTGTACATGTAATTATTGTGTCAAGTTTCACTTGGAAAGTTATATCTTTCACAAGACCAAGTGATTTTGGATCCTACAACGAGACCATACTCATTTAATATATTTTAAAAGAGACTTGATAGAAAGACTTATCAAAAGGAGTCGAGATTTGCGATAGAAATCATGATCAGTCGAATTAACAAGCTTGAGTATAATATTAAGAAATTTTGTCACATATAACGAAGATACGTGCGAACTAAACGAACATTAGAGCCGAAGTAATATTCTTTTTTTATATTACTTTTATGTCATACGCACTCTTCTTTAACGTTTTCAAGGTCGCCACTCTAGAACCTGTTTTAGTAACGTAATGTTTTGGTAATCTTGAATCTAGTTCGTTATAGACACGTGCCCATATGAGTTGTTTCTTGTTGATGTCATTCATTGTCTGTCATTCATCTTTTCAAAGCCTATCTGTTTTAGATTTTCATTTCTCTGTCCTTCCATTCTTGATATTTTTAGAAATCTTCTCATTACATCCATTTCCACATTTTCAAATTACCTTCTATACTTATCTGTGACTCTCCATGTCTCTGCATCATATAATAACTTTTGATAATAACATTGTTTAAGAGATGTTCTACTTACGTTTTCTCAATGTTCTTATTCCAAAAGATTTCCATTTAGGCAATTTATAACTTTTTTTCTTGGATTATCCTTCTTTCAATTTTTCAGTTGTCTGTACCGTATAGAATATAGATCACTGTTACTCATATTCTCTACAAAATCGAATCTTTTCTCTGGTTTTCAGTAGTAAAGTAAGTAATTTGTCTTTCTGTGCCCACGTATAAATATTTGGTCTTATCAATATTCACTATGAAAGAGTTCCCAGTTTCTGTATTCTTTTAACAATTTTCTTAAGACATATTTCATGTCCTCTTTATTAGTTATTACCATCGGCATTATTAATCATCGACAAATTGTAAAATATAGAAACAACTGTCGTTCTACACCCATGTCGTAAATCTTTCTTTTCCATATTTTAAGGATTGCAGTTGCATAGATTTTGAACAATATTGGTGATATGCAACACCCTTTTGTTTTAAACCCTTGGCAACAGCAAATTTCTCTGTTACTTAAATACTTTTTATTCTTGATATGGAATTGTTACATACATATTTTGTAGGGCTTTTATCAAAGTATAATTTATATTTGATTTTCGCAATATCATCCATAATTTAGTGACTGATATATTACCATATGCTTTTTATAGATTTATGAATGTTATGTGAACTTCACAGTTGTTTTTCCCAACAATTTGCTTTAGACAGAATATACGTTATCTGTACATAATCTTTCTCCACAGTAATATCAACGATGGAGTAAATGCAGATAATAAAAATGATCGAATATATTTTAATTATTATTATATACTTATGCACAAAATATTATTGAGTTATTTAAATAATATAATTGTTCAAAGCTAGCAATAATTCCGATAATAACATAATATGATCACATCATTTTCTTATGTATTTTTTTTTGCATTGTTTGTTTGCAAATGCATTATTTGTTTATTTGCACATTTATTTTTTATAATAACTCTTATAAAAATTAATGAAAATATTAACAAAATTTCATTATTAGAAAATAATAAAATATTAACGAATATTAACGAATATTTGCTTTTCAAAACTGAAAATTATTCATAATATTATAGATATTATTTCAAAACTATATAATTAAAACTATAAAAATATATATTTATGTTTAAAAAATTAAGCAAAGAAAATTCAAATATTATGTAAAAATATTAAGATATTGTATGTAAAAATTTTCCAATTATACTGGATATATTTAATATCTTTCCCAATAACATTCAGATAGGCAGAAAAGGAATAAACTGAGTCGAAAGTTCTGTATCATTTTATAATTTTGATAATTTCTTTTTAGTTACAATGTGTAGAATGTCTAAAATCGACGAATAAAATAACTTTAAAGTATCTTTAAAAGTTCTTTAATAAAATCTTTAAGATATTTCGTAAAGAATACTGAAAAATATTTTTAAGTTGTCTTATGCGTCGATTTTACTTGCTTATTCGATCATATTTAGAAATTAATATTTCATTATTTTTATTGTGAAAATTATTTCATAAAAATAACACAATATATATAAGTAAAATGTTAAACAATGAATTAAACATTGAATTAAATCACATAAAGTTACGTACGTGTTGGAGATCAAAGTGATCCAAAAAGAATATACAAACTGCTATTTATTGCTACAATTCTTGAACGTTATCAGTGCTACTTTGCTACATAGATGCAAGAATAAACTGTGGAGGGAAGATACTAAAAACGCTAGTGTCGCAAACGAAAACACAACTGAAAAACATTAGTTTATTTATGTATCTCCGAGCCAATTTGATCCCCACGTAACTAGAAAAGAGATAAAGGTTGTTCATATGCTCTGACATGTTCTAAAATGCTCCTACTATGGTATTTACTCACTTTAACGCGCTCGTTGAAATAAGTAAAAGCTATAACAAAAGGATATTGGAGCATGTTAGAGCATGCAAACAAACCTATAATCTCTAGCCTGTTAGGGTCATTGTCACCATTGCTGATTAAAATTGTAAAAAATAAATAAAAAAAAATTAATGGAGACACACGATGTATGTTTTTTTGCTTGATTACTTGTATTTTAGTAAATCACAAGAAATTATGCGTTCTATGTTGCACAATTCTAGTAATTTACTTGCAATCCATACAAGCAATCC
>NW_012131436.1:0-2977 GCF_000143395.1 Atta cephalotes | reverse complement strand
CGTGCGTGCGTGCGTGCGTGTGTGTGTGTATGCATGCGTGCGTGCGTGTGCAGATGGTGTTGCAATGGATACAAGCATATGAAAGGCTGAATCTAGAATCCGAAAATTCAGAATATGCCTATCAAAATTGCCGTTTGTGCCATTTGCATTTGAAAAAAATGATACAACATTAACAAAATTACAGCTTGTCTTCACTCAAATGCTATATCTACCTTATTTGGATTACATTTTAGACAAGAGTAAGTTTTTATTTTTAATAATTAATCATTTTTTTAAATAATTTAGTTTAATGGAATTAGGTTTCATCAAATTAAGTAATAATGTACAGTCAGCAACTAAAAGATTGCAACCTTTTTGATGGATTTCGGAATACAGTCTACTTATCGAACGATTGCTTCTTATTTATCTGGATCTATAAGAACCAATCGCTCAGTGAATAGGCAACCAATTGAAAAAAAGTGTTCAACAATCTTTTAATTGCTTGCTGTACATATAAGGTAGTACATAATAGTTTTGCAACAATATAATTGCTTTAATAATGGTATATGTATAATTATTCAAATAATATTTGGTATAACGATATCTGATAATAGTTATTAACTATATTTATTATTAAAACAATTTATAAATACAAAAAATAATTAAAATCTTTTTTCAGAAATGTAACAACTGATGGAAAAAAAAGAAGATGCACAGAAAAATGGATCGGTACATATATTTAAACTAAAATATTTTATATTTTTTTATATAATATTCTATACAATTGATATATATTTTTTTATTGAAACACACGTAGAGGTACGTAGAACTGATGTTCAAGTGCAAACAAAGACTAAATAATTTATATTAATGGAAAATATTTTTTAATAATTAATAAGAAAATATTGCTTAATAAACAATTTTTTTTTATTGATTTTTCAGAAATACCGGCATTTCAGAAATAATTCTGCCAAACACTATCATCCATGACATAGAAGCTGAAAAAATTAAACTGTAAATTTTCATTCAGCAAATTATACAATAGTAAAGCACATATTTTTCTTATTTTCAATAATAAAATTTTCTTACAACATTTAATTATTATTAGAATGTGTAGTTTAAAAATTAATATATATTTCCCTTTTTTAATTTTATTTTTTATTTAATATTATTTGAATTATTTAATATTATTTAATTATTTAATGTTATTGAATATTTATGTCTTATTAATAGAATTTATTAGCTTATTTAATTTATTTGCTTATCACATTCAAAAATAATCTTTTTCATCATGAACTTAATGGATTCGTATCATATTACAGAAGTACAGAAGAGTCAACATATTAAATCGGATGATAGTCCAAGAAAGAAAAAAATGCGTTTGAAAATCAAGAAATTACAGGCACAAAATAAAACGCTACGTATAGCAGTGCGAAGACTTTGTCTGGAAAAAAAGAAAACTAAGAAAGTAAAAATTAAAAAAGATAAGACATATAAGCATTTGAAAGAATTAGGCCGTAATTAAAAATTATTGTCCGAAAATTTTAGTAGAATACTAATGGCACAAGTTGATGCACAATTTAAAAGTAAACGTGGCAGAAGATGATCCCGAATTTAAAAAATTTGCTTTAGCTTTGTATTTTTTAAGTCCATGAACTTATCGAGAATTGCAAAAATTTATTGCATTGCCTTCTGTACGTTCTTTAAATTAATTTTTATAAAAGGATGGAATATTGTACCGGATATAAATGATAAAATTTTTGAAGCAATGAAATTAAAATTAAATTCTTTATTAAAACATCATTGTATATTATGTGTAAATGAGTTTAAAAAGTCACTTGTTTTATAATATATCAAGAAATGAAATTATTTGATTCGAGAACACTGGTGATAAAAAATCATGTATATCTGCAAAAAGTGCTTAGTTATATAATGGCGTAGCTTTGCAAGTGAATGGAAACTACCCGTTTGCTTCTATAGAGACTACATGCCATAGTAATGTATTAAAAAATCTTTTATTTGATATATAATTACTTATAATTAAGTTACGAAATTATGATGCATGCATTAATTACAAATATGGATTCAAACTTTATATCTCGTAATTTAAGAATCTCGCCACAAAATTCTACTTTTTTAGTTAACAATGAAAGAGTAGTTTACATTTTTGATACCATACTTAATAAAAGCAACTCGCAATAATTTATTGAAATAAAATTTTAAAATTAATAATAAAATAGCTTCTCGGGATTACATTGTACAATTTTATAAACGAGACAGCAATAGATAAAAGCAATTCTTAAATTATCAATGAATCATATTGAGCTAAATAATTTTTCAAAAGTGAAAATAAAGTATGCTATATAAATATTCACTAATCATGTAGTTACAGGAATGTGTACACAAATGTCTTCTAATTTTCTTCCAACTGAAGCAGTTGCAACTAGATTTAATAAATCATTTTGATAAATTACTTGATATTTTAAATTCATCAAGTCTAAATAATTATAAAGAATATGGAAAAGCTTTTACCGGAAATGACAAACAAATGCAGAAGAAATGTTATATTTCATAAAGTCTATTAAAGTTATAAATCGAAATGACAAAAATGTAAAAGTGAAATGCTTTGATGGCTGGCAGATAACAATCAACAGTATTATTCAGCTCTGGACAATAATAAAAGATCGATCACGAAAATCACGATTTTCAGTATCTCTAAACACGTAGAATAAATCAAGATAACATCGAAAATTTCTTTGACTCTGTTCGGCAACAAGGTGGTAATTGCTAATCCGACACTTATACAATTTACACGTGCTCTTAAAAAACTATTTAGTACGAAATTTTTAGGACATTCGGAAACTCAAAATTGTGCTCCTGATAATAATGATATATTAAATCTTATTAGAACGTCTAATATCAAAGCGTCCACAATTTCGGAACTTTGTTCTATCGTCGGCGCATGAAATTTTAAATATTAGGTGTACAACTTTGCTTC
>NW_012131435.1:0-2976 GCF_000143395.1 Atta cephalotes | reverse complement strand
AGAGAGAGAGAGAGAAAGCATTAGGCGGTTCTGCCTAGATCAACCCTTCCTCACGCCCGACAACGACGATTCCAACCCTCGGAAAAACAGTGACGCTCAACGAGCCGTGCTGTCGCGCACGAGTTTGAACGATATAAAAGGGTTATAACCGTACGTCTTAATCCTGGGGTACTACCATAAGAAGCACTTCCAATTCACCTGGATATCTGGTTGAAATTCTGACGCATCAAATTATCATGATATTTATACAAATAAGATAATTTCTCTTAATAAGAAAAGAATTTTAGGGATATATACATTTGGTACCGCGGTTAAAGTAAGCATGCTGTACTTTTAATTTATAGTTAATAATTCTCTCATTCATGGCATATCGCGAGTTAACGGAGCGTCCGATCTCGCATCGTTAACTTTTTAAATGTGTATGCGGTAACTTTTAAACGAGCTTACATCAAACGAATTATCCATAGAATATGAGAACCGGCGGCTTTTAACGGCACGAGCTTAAAACTATAATGCGCCCTAATCCAGCAATATCTCATGCTGTCTTGCGGGATTCGTCGCTCACGCACAGCCGTCCCTATTTAGTGGATCATATATATTATACCATTCTCATCGGCGAATCAACCCCTTGTCGAATGACATTTTATCTTTTGCGATCGCGCACAGAATAATTCCGGAAGAGCGCCACGAATGGATTTATATAATATAGAAAAAAAAATACGTCGTCACAAATTTTGGTAAATTTATGGGTAAATTTATTTGCGGTTTCTTGCTCAACATCTTCACATTAACCACAAAGTATCGAAGTAATCAAAATCCAACGTTTGCCGAGTGTGAATAGTCACAGAGGAGTAGAAAGAGGAGAGGGGGGAGGAAGGGAGTAAGAGCGTCTTAGCACCGCATCGGCATCTGTTCGCGAAGGAATTACGACGTAACTTTGTCTCTCAAGATAGCGCGACGGTTCCTCTGGAGCTGAGTGTTACCCAGGATAGAATGTAGGAGGCGATAGAACTGTTGGGTTATGGGAGAGAGAAAGGGAACGAGGGAGTACGAAGGTTACGAAGGAGATGGGGTAAAATCGAGAAAGAGCGAGAGATGGAGGCAAGATGAGAGAGAGAAAGAGAGAGAGAGAGAGAGAGACGAGGAGAGATCGAGAGTACGGGCGACCGGTAAGCACGGGAGTGTGCATGATGGGTGAGGCTCCTCCGAGGCTTGAGTTTCCATTGGGGTTGGTTCTTGCGATATAAGCTCTCGGCAGCCACAGCATCGCCACCCATCCTGGGCCACCACCCCCCGACACCAGAGCACCGACAGAACCCCGCGCCACCTCCTGCCCTCCGCACCACCACGCAGTTCGCCCGCAGACCCCTGCGAGACATACAGCATACCCACTATCACCCACAGATAGTGGTGGTTCGGGTCGTCTCTCGGTGTGCTACGGGGTGTCGCGAGCCTCATACATATTCAGCGGATGCATCACCCTCCACCCACGTTCACCCCTCCCCCTCCCCCTCACCCCGTACTCTCTCCTGTCCTCGCCCCCATGCTCGACCTCCACCCGAACCGCACCGGTCATCTATTGCCCCGGTGTCCCCGAGGACTCGCGTCACGCCAGATGCGGACGAAACTTTCGCCGGCCACTCGCTAAACTCGAATTACGGAGCAGTTTTCGAGACCGATTGATGTTTAGGCGTTTTATCAAAACCGAAAAGCGCCGCGGGAGCCGAGAGGCAGGCCGGCTGGACGTTCGCGTTAACGCTTTGTCGTTCAACCGATAGGCTTCCGAACCTCATATCTGCTGCTCCATCTCGTTCCCTATTTCTCCGCACTCGCGACAGATCGATATGCAAACATATCGATCAACATCATCATAAATAACGATATTAACAATAGGGACACAATGTTTATTTTATATTTATTTATATATTGTATTTGCATTAAAGAATTTGCGGTGAATATCTATAGAAACATTATAAAAATGAAATATTTCTTATACGTACTCTTCGAAGTGGCACATATTATATAAAAAAAAATACGCATATCATTTTTCTCTTTAAGTCTCGTTATCGGTACAGTAATGTGAGATATCTTTTTCCCGATAAAGAAAAAAAAAGTGCTACGTACCTGTCCCGCCGCGAACGAAGTGTTTAACGGCAGCCGCATAAATATTTACACGCGTCGCGATGTTTTTAGCCCGGCGCAGAATCGAGATTACATCCAAATACATATGTAACAGTTCGCAACGATATTAGCAGCATTGCAGTATTTATGAAGCAAAGTTACGCCGAGTGATTTCCATCGCGCAGCAACAAATTCCTGCCCACTTCGCATTAAACGGACAGCGATGACGTATTTATAAAACCCACTTGCCGAATTTCCTCCCAACGAACTTTTTAAGCTAACTCTTGCGGTTACCACGTACAAACGTTTATTCCAATGAACGCAGTCTACTGTGCCTAGGTGAAATCTCTTTCGCGCTTAACGTATTTAACTCACTCGCGAAATTTCCATTTTACTATCCTATCCAATAGCCACGGTACCGCAGTGAAGTGGACAAATCCCAATATCGCACCGATGCGTTTTCGACCGCGCGTTTACGAATTATCCTCGATCGTTTCATATATACGTGGACAAAATCCGACACGACGAACACGCGTCGAACGACGCTTGCTTACAACGCGCTCGATGGCGCCGAAGTGCGCAAACGCGATCGCTGACATCCGACGCGACAGAACGGCCATTTACATAATAATCCGAGCCGCGGGAACGACACGTAATTGATATAAATACACCGAGCGATGACGGTACCGACAGACGTACGGCAGACCGTGGCCGCTGGCCAACCTATGGTATCCATGGACTGGCTCCGCATAACTTAGCATAAATAATAAATAATATTGTAAACGCGCGTGCCCCAGTGTTAACGCATGTGCGTCATTAATAGGCACATCCTGTCCCTTTCTCTCTCTCCCTCTC
>NW_012131434.1:0-2981 GCF_000143395.1 Atta cephalotes | reverse complement strand
ATTAGTGTAACTCATGCCGCGTCCATGATACTATCAGTATTGCGATACTGAAGGCCGCTCAGAATGGGTACAACATAACAAACGATTTTTTTATTATCTATGAAATTTGAAAAATCTAAAAGATGTATTTTTTATATGCTGCTTCTATCTCAAAATTTGACATAAAATAACCTCTCAACCTGTTAAATTATATTAATTCCAAGCAAATATTGTTGAAAGATACGTAAAATATGTAAAACCATATATTCCTGTAATTTTCACTAACATTATCGTATTTGCGTTTCAAAAATTTTTGAAAACGATGTTTATTTTTCCCGAAACGGCAAGTAAATCACAGTAAATATAAGTTTCTTCGCAACTGAAAGTCACCATATCATTAAATTAATACACGAAGCTATTGTGTTAATATTGCTCTCCAAACTAAGTTTTCGATTTAAATGGAAATATAATTATATTGTTTACAATTATAATTTGTATAAGGAATTCTTTTTGCCTCATCAGCTTTGCTGAATCGTAATTGAAGAGGATGTTAAAACTTTTACTTTATGAGGCCAATTTCAGATCTTTTACTCTACATCTGAATATAGCGAAGAATATAAACTTAAAATCGGTTTTAAGGGTGGCCGTCTGAAAACATAAAGATCGGTTGTATTGTCATCTTTGAATGCTACTCCATTGCTTGTAACCTAACCAAAAAATGATACAATTTCAATATTTCTATTACATCAGTAAAATAAAGAAAGCTCATGAAATCATAGGGTTTCTGTCCTAAAGAAGGAAACTCTGAAAACGATAAATTCATTTAGAGTGTGATGAAATCTATCACCCGGTACCAAATTCCACTTATATATCGGCAAGAAAGTTGAAAAAATCATATACGAAATTTAATGACGATGCGATGGCGAAAGGGATAGAGAGTGATCGAGGCAATGAGAGTGGAGGGAGAACACCGCTGACGTGTCCGTGCCTTGTGGTCTCTGTAACTCTACTCTTCGCATGGGATAACGAATGAAGGACAATGAAAAAACAAGTCCTCCTGTTCTGGAAGAAACTTTTTTCTTTCTGCTAAAACAAAAATCCTGATGAAGACTCATATATCACTGGGATTCCTTTCTGACTCTCTTCGGAAATGTCCTCGATTCGTATTATTGGGTTTCAGATGAGGAGAAAAAATAAGAACCTATTCATTTGACTTCCTTAGGGTGAAATCACGCCAATCAGTGCTCTTCCACATTTTTCTACTTCATATCTTTCCCACGATTGGTTTCCCACGATTTCAAGATTTTTTTAAAGCACTGTAACAATATGATTCGAATCACGCATCCTCTATCCTGCATGCTGATTCCAGTATCGTGTGATTTCACCCTTATACCTGCCTTACGGTATCTAAAACGTGAGCAATTTGTAGCGTTGCAGCAGCTTGTTACTTGCGATGCACGAGTCAATTGTTTTTTACCGATTTTCCTCTTTCTCTCTCTCTCTCTCTCTATCTATCTATCTATCTATCTCTCTTATGTCATGGCGTTCTGCGTCTGGATCTTTTGTAAGCCTCAGCGATAGATTTTACGTTAGTGCTCGATAAGATTAATCACTTTATTTTCCTTCCGATATGCACATGTCGTTAGATAATTACTTGAGTCGTCAGATACATGCTTATATTGTAGATTTTTTAGTTTCTTGTACTCTAATCCAGTAATTTCGATAAGCATTTGTTATTTTCCGAAATATTCGCAGCTAGATGTTCGGCTCTAATCGGACGCATTTTAAAACAATTTATGTTCGCTGACAATTTCTCCGTTCAGTGAAAACAGAACGAATTTTCCCTTAGATGTTATTTGTCTCGATAAAATGTTTCATTAATGAAAAATTAATTTCATAATGAAGGTTTAATGACTGGCTCAACAGATTCTCACCGAGATGTCCTAATCTCTTAGTAATTGTCTCAGTCTCGATCTCGATAACGACCAGTCTATATCATCCGACACACTAGATTAATATATTTATATACATCATACACGCATTTGTGTGTATATGTATGTTGTATATACAGGATTATTTTAATTTATCCAATAGTATTTTTTAAATCTGTGTATTTAAAGCAAAAATGTTTCAGATAAAAATTTTATGGCTTCGAAGAGGAAAGGAAATGGTGACTTCGATTGAGTTTCAGATGTCTTTAAGTTCAAGTCAATTATTTAAAATTTTTTTAATTGAACTCCTTTTTATTACATATTCTTGTAGTTAAGACTTCAAGACTTTTTTAAAATACTATATAATGTTATTTTTCATTAAATATTTTGCAAATTGTGAGGCATCAAAGTTGCATTATCACCAATATTATCCAAGATATCTGATGGTTAAAACCTCTGTTATTCAAAGTCATAACTTTAATATCATATGAGACATCAAGATACTATTAAAATCAATCCTGGTAAATTTTCGACATAAAAAGGACCTCAACTGCCCGAAGATTATTAAAAAACGCTGACATCAAAAATTACTATTATTAACATAACATATTTGGCTAATATATTATTAAATTCATAATTTTTGATTTCAGAAATGTTCTATAAATAAATATGCATACTTGTATAATCTTATATATTGCAGAAAAATTACAATTTTTTTCTCTGCTGTTATCATCTCTGTTGATAATCCAACTTGGATGATAATACTGAAATCACAATTTTAAAGAAAAATCGAATATTATTGAGTTCTAAATGCATAAATACGTCTACTAGTAATCTCCTAGTAACTAATAAATCATAAAATTAATACAATATTATCAGTTTTTTACTCTTAATCACTTTAATATTCATAGGGAGTGTATAAGCTTAAATCCGTTGTTTGCTCATAGGTGGCATTAGTGAGCGTACAAAGCTACCCTGGGCACACAACACACTTTTTTTATGTGTTTGACATCTGTCAACATTAACCAGTGCACATCATCAACAATTTCATACAACAACATTTTTTTTTCG
>NW_012131433.1:0-2978 GCF_000143395.1 Atta cephalotes | reverse complement strand
TATATATATATATATNTTATTATTATTATTAATAATATTATTATATATATATATATATATATATATATATATACATATATAAAATATGAATAGAATTATGTTTAATATCGAAAAAAGATTAGAGAACAAATAAATAACAAATAAATAACAAATAAATTGTTAAAGATTTTGTCTGATATTCGTTTCAATCAATGTAGTTTAATTTTAATCTCAGAAACTAACTTTTCATTTTTTTCTAATTCTAATAATTAGAAAAAGATAAAGAGTAAGTTGAATCACTAAAATTAATCTATATTGATAGAAATGGGTATTATAGCGATTTTGCCAGTCGATTAACTATCGCTTAAGTTAATCGAAGTTTAATCGAAATCGCTGTGGATCTGATACGAAATAAATTTTATTCATGATTGGAAGACGTGTTTTTTTTCCGTAATAGTGACATTTTGAGTAAATCCGCCTAGACTAACCAGCACGAATCGTCGTGCCGTTAACTTGATGTAATCGATGAAGCGCGGCACATTAAAGCTGACGTTTTCTTTGAACACCTTATATATTTATATGTCATTTCTTTCATACTGCTTCCTTCTCCCTCTCTTTCTGTTTCTTTTCTCTCTCTCTCTCCTTCTCTCTTTCTCTCTGTCGTGTTACCGTGAGTCGAGTCACTCGGCGAGAGCCGTCATGGTCTCTCCCTGCAAAAACATCCGCGACGATTTTTATCTGTACTGATCTGAACGTAGCGGAGGAAGATTTCGATCGAGGTCTCATTTTTTCTTTTTCGCTTTTTCTATTGTCCCTTTTTCTCTGGATCTCCTCTCTCTCCTGTCTTTCTCTCTTTTTCCTTTGCTTTGGTCTTAATTTCCTGTGCTCGCATCGAGTATCGAGAGAGCTTTCTAGGGATAGAGGATTACGGGATCTCTGTGCTTCGCGGATCTTTCCTTCTTTCTTCGAAATCCTAAACGATCCCAGCGAGATCTATTCAGCACAGTTGCCGCACATAAAATCGCGACGTTGCCATATTCGTAGGAACTAGCTGATGTTTGCTGATGGAAGGCACATTCCACACACGGGAATAGATATATTGAAAATATAAATCTCTATAGAAATATGAAGCCTGAATTTGTTTATTATATTTGTAATATTTTTCATAAAAGCTGCTTTGCAATAGTAGTCAAAGTGCTAAATATCAGTGCTCAATATCAGCTATTAATCAAGCTAATATCAACAATTTCGACTTATCGGCTTGAAAATGATGCAATTAAATAACCGTAAGCGATATTTTAAGAATGAAATTTCACATCGCTTCTCACGATTAGATTAAGCAAAGTCGGAAAACATCTGACGAAATCATTCTTGATTGAACTCGTGTCCTCTTGCTAATGGCGTTGACATTTGTTACATGAAGATTAATGGTGTTTCAGGTATGGACGCGTGCAGAGCGTCAAGCTGCTGCCACGGGGCGAGGAGTGCCCTGTGGACGGAGGTTCCAGCAGTTCCCTTGGCGAAAGCAATGAGGGCGGTTCCGGTTCCAGTTCAGGCGGCGGCGGCGGTGGCGGGAGCGGTGGTTCCTCGACCAGCGGGGGTGCGGCAGCGACGGTGGCGTTCATGGATATCAAATCCGCAGCGAAGGCTCACGCGACTGAGCATACGCTGGACGAACGAGCTCTCACCACACAGTACTACGAGCCACAACATCTTCAGCACAGGTTCCCCTCTCACGGGTAAGTTTGCTCGTTACAAGTTCCTGTATGAGCCGTCACGACACTCGATTCAGGAATTCTTGCAGAATTGCCACAAAACTAGATATCAGAAAAATCGGAAAAAAATTATGGAATTTTAGGGTGAGGAATTTGTGATAACCCAGAAAAAAGAAGTTTAAAACATAAAAAGATGCAAAATTACGTACACATAATAAGAATAGATTGCGCATTTCTATGAAGTTGTCGCTGTCAGTTTAGGATGAATGAGATAACTTGAATTATATCGCTCTTTCTCTCTCTAAAGAATCGTTTTGAAGAGATATGCTGATATACTCAATTCTTTTTAATGGAGCACAGACGCTAAGATCTGCAGGGAATCTGTATCTATGAAATCTGTATCTATTATATCTATGAAAATACTAAATAGATATATTCGTATAGTGATCTGTATCTATAAGTACTTTTCGCAATACTCCCAAATTCAGTATTCCTATATTCACGAAATAATAAAGAATACATCGATTTAAATATAATTTAACTCTAATAAGCAATAACGATTTATATGCAGATGTTATTAATTACGAAATCAGTCGCTAGACGTTCACAAAAAACGATGACTCTGATTCCTAGTGTTTACAAAATTGATAATTTGTTGAATTAGAATATAATAAGAGTTAAGGCCGAGCACTGATTTTGCATAACACATAATGCATAAAGCTTAAGAAAAGTAAACTAATAAAAAGAGTCTTTTATTTCATGGAAAGGAAGGATCTTTGTTCATTTTCTTTTGCATTATGCGTTACATACAAGACTCTGTGCTCTCGTACTTAGAACAAACTGTGACCATGTAGCTAATAGCGAATTCAGTTGAACGCACTAGTGCAATTAAAGCCGGTTTGTACACTGATTTAATCTGTGCAAAAGTAAAATGCAAGTAATGTCCAATTATAAAATGCAGATTTTACTTAACAGCATAATAAAATGTATTAAAGATTTCATGGTTTAATTCGTTTTTATATTTATATTAAACATATATATTTTTATATCAATTTGTGTATGATAGTTTTAACGCACAATAATATGTACTGAGTGCATTCAATCAATTATAAATTAACGTTGAAATTATCTTTTGTGAAAACAAAGAAATCTAGAAATAATAACAATTCTAATCAGAATCCATTCCGAATAGTTCCATAATATATATCCTGTTAAGTGCTTAAATATTTTATTCATATATATGTATATATATATATATATATATATATATATATATATATAATA
>NW_012131432.1:0-2982 GCF_000143395.1 Atta cephalotes | reverse complement strand
ACACCACACACACACACACACACACACACACACACACACACACACACACACATATAAAATGTTAATTAGTTATTAATTAGATAGTACGTTATAGATATCATACCTGTAATGCTAAAAGCGTGAAGAGGATGAGTAAGTGGAATTACTAGTATATTAATTCCTTTATATACGATATACAATCATCGTGCACATTCATGCTTTGGATAGTGTTGCAAAATGGAATTCAATTTTAACAATACGGAAACATATTTCGAAATCCCACGTGACCGCGACAATAGCATTAATATCTTTTGAATAATTACATGTCATGAATTATTAAATTATTGATTAACATTATTAAACAAGCTTCAATATAGAAACTACATTTCCCGATCTTTAAAATTAAATTTCTAGATTTAATCTGATTTTATTTTTTAGATTATGTTCTTTTATATTTGATCATTAATATTTGATTGATTTTTCTAAGTTTTATTTCTAAATTTTCTATTTAAATAAAATTCTTTATGAAGAATTAAAATTTCGAAAGTTGTTTAATTGGTGAATTCTTTTCTAAATATTTCACATATGCGGATATACACGTATGTCTGTGTTATAATGCATTACAAGGTAATGAAAATGTCAAATGTCATTCTGTCAAATTGTTTCACCTTGTTGATCGCAATTGTCAGAAACATGGCTTTATGCTTGCCTCTCTATAGCTCGATGCACATAATCGTTTTAGATCATTGTTGTATTAGGTACAGTGCCAATGTCAGCAGATAATCTAATACTGTGTTGAATTGGAATGCTTTGACGTATTACAGCTTCGTTAAAAATATCAAGATTTATTTTATCAATGCGTGAGGCTTAATATGTCAAATTAATCATTGATCCAACTGTGTTGCGAAGCGATCAATTGGTTATTTTACTGATTAAATGATCGATAATTTGCTTTGTAATTAGAATGGTTTATAAATTACAGTGTTATTGATGATAAAAATTCTCCAGCATATTTAATAATTTTAAATATAATTGTTGTAATTAATTTT
This sequence comes from Atta cephalotes, assembly GCF_000143395.1. Lineage (NCBI taxonomy): Eukaryota > Metazoa > Arthropoda > Insecta > Hymenoptera > Formicidae > Atta > Atta cephalotes. The sequence goes on along the minus strand of NW_012131432.1, from coordinate 1,954 downwards.
AATTATTGCATCATTAAGTCTGTTTATATTTTTCTCAGACAGTAAGAAAGTATCATGACATAAGAGAATAATGTTAAATTATAATATAAATTACGATATTTGTTTACATTGTGAAATTTAACGTTAACGTTATGTAAATTAATTAATGTTATTAATATTTGTATTCTCATAATATATAAATTAATTAATATTTTTGCTGCACAATGCGCAACAAAAAGAAAGGAAATTTATTGATTTGAGAAGGTGGATGAAATGCAAACTAAATCTATCTGTTAAAACGTGCGTTAATGCAATTTGCTTCAAATTTCTAGTTTTCCGATGCATCTGACAGCAAGCGCGAGATGGGATGGTGAGCCACCTTGTACATTAATGTAACGGTAGAGAGCGTACATTGCGGTGCAGTAAATAGACCATGTAAATGGTGAAATTGTATCACAAGCGTGAACATACGAAGTGCATATCGATCAGAGAATGTTCAGATATTATCGAAAATGTTCAGATATTATTCTCTCTAATACGGCTATTGATTTTCAATTAATTTTTCTCAAGAAATTTTATAATGATGTTTTTATATTCATTAATAAATTATCTCCTAGTTTTTTAATGTCACAAAAGAATGAAAAAGATAAAATTTTCTTTAAATAGCTTTTTTTAGATCTCATGAATTTTAGATATATCTTTAATCATCTCCAATGAATTGTTATCGTGTTTAGGTAGGATTTGCACGTTTGTAACTGCACATCTTAACGTGTTTTCTCCGCAAGCAACCTGAGGCAGAATTTCCAAGTAGTACTACTGTTCAAGCTAGTGTGTAGATTCGGATTCCACGGCAGTGTCTACATTACAATTATGTTGCATTTACGACCGCGTAAACATCTATCTATGAGATTTTAATATCATGCAGTATCATAATAGCAAAAATCATAATAGCAGTATCATAATAGCAAAAATGAATTGTCACGAGAGATTTTAGTCATTTAATACGTTTATGATGTTAAAAGTCAAGCATTTTTTTCTGTTTTCTCATAGAGTTATGAAGATATACATTCATATGCAATTTAAATATGTACAGTTATTAATTTGTTAAATTAGATAAGAAATATATAATTTAGATTTTTATTTTTAAAGAAAAATATCTAATACCAAAGCATATAAATATGTGTATTGGATGTATAATTTCCTATAGCGCATAAAGCAAAACAAAATTATTAAAAATACTTGTATATGATATAATTTTTATATTTTGTAGTAGAAAAAACACAAACGTATACTATATGTACGTACAGCTGGATAGACCGCTATTTTATTTCTATTAAAAGTGACTAAAAATATTCAATGTTTTTGTAACTTATTTTGAATAACGTTAAATTTTCTTTTCTCATAAAAGTTCGATATTTTTGGCCTTGTTTTTTCTGTTAAAATTATGCTTTTTAAGAAATTACTTTTTATACATTTTAAAAAATATTTTTAGTTTGCTTTCTCGGATTATTGCTTATTCTTCTGCAATGATGAATATGTCAGAAGCGTTACTAAATTGTTTCATATCTTGTCAAATTTTTACATAATGTTTGCAATGTGGTAAAGAAAAAAGAATAGTTATTTGTTGATACCAATAGCACTCTATTTTTACTTTCCTTATTTACTGATTAGTTACGATACACGAAAAATTAATTTCTGTATACGTGCAGTTTTTTTTATTAAATTCATGGTTTTTATTTTGTAGTATGATAGTGCTGCTAATGAATGTTTCGCGAAACTGTTATTTATGAAAATTTTTTTTTAGATAACGTATACATGGTTAATGTATCCATTACGTTATACTTGCATTCGTTCTTGACTGCGATCACTATTATATATTTTAGATGTATCTTTGTTAAAATATGTTATAGTATGCAAAAAATCCCCCTAAAATATAGTATATATATATATATATATATATATATATATATATATA
>NW_012131431.1:0-2984 GCF_000143395.1 Atta cephalotes | reverse complement strand
GTGTGTGTGTGTGTGTGTGTGTGTGTGTGTGTGTGTGTGTGTGTGTGTGTGTGTGTACACACATAAATAAATAATAAATAAGAATTAAAAAACATCGGAAATTGAATAAATTTCCAACTGTAATTTATTTCTTATTTACTTATCTATTTATCCATTTATTCATATATTTATTAATTAATATAAAAAATTATAATAAAATTTTAATCAGGAAAATGTATAGTAAGCGCGAGCAGCTCTATGACGTGCTGCGCTTCTGCGTATTCCCGACTGAGTGCAATTTGATCAACTTTAATCATTAATAATTCGGTAAATAACAATCAAGATCAAAATTGGGAAAGAAACTTTTAGTTCAAAATCTCATCATCTTTCATTCCAAGAAATATTGTAGCGTTTTCGGCCGGGTTTGCACTAACTTGGTTGGAAAATGCTTTGCTACCGGTGACGTTATATGTTCTATCAATAGGAAAGCACGAAACATCATTAATTCAACCCAGATTGGTGCAAACTAATGTAAACCGGTCAGGCTGGAAAACGGTCAGGACGGAAAACGTTATTAATTAAGAGTTATGGATAACCTGTATACACATACAAGTAATCGCATTTTATGAAACTACTTATGTACATTAATTTTAAAATATGTATATTTATGATTAAAACTTGAGCTTATGTAAAAATATTCATAATGCAGGATGAACAATAAGACGTGCCTAATAACAAAAAATGTATAATAAAAACGGCATTTAATGGAAGTATCTAATGAAATTTTATTTACAAATCAAGGCATTAATTTTATATTCACACGCATAATTCTTTCTCTACTCTCACTCATGTTAAAATTTTTAACCCGTTCAAGGTCATAAAAAAATATAAAAAAGTAATTATTTTCCACAAGTTTTACTTTTCTCATCGAGTTATTTTTAATTTTCTCGTTTATGTCAAGTATATTTTTCATAATAGTCGGTCAAGGAGAAATCCTTGCAGTCACTTTCATTTAATCCTAGAATACTAATAATATATAATAAAAAATAGCATGTAAGTTTAGCAGTTTTTTTTCCTTCTCTTTATTTTTTCTTATCCATTAGTTTATTTCTAATGAATGTTTATTTTGGTATTTTTTTAGGAAAAATCTCAACATACGTAAATTTAACGTATGATTATTATTCTTAAAAGTATGATTAGTATTCTAAGATTAACGCTGCATGTAGCGCTAAATGTGGTCAATTGATCTTGAACTTTAAAATGGTAAAATAATCGATTCAGCCATATACACACACACACACACACGCACACACACACACACACAGAGACAGAGAGAGTTCGATGACGTCAAGGGAATCTCGAGAAATTTCTCTGTGGTGACCTATGCTCTTATAAAAGCACATAAAATCATGATAATTTGAAGGATAAAACTTCTTAGGTAAAATAAAAAAACCTATAAGACCAGATGAAAGAGAGAGAGAGAGAGAGAGAGAGAGACTTTTAGATTGAATAATATATAACATGACCTATCTTATTATATTTAGAATATTTTTACAAGATTTCGAAGCCGATATTTCTCGGTAGGATTCAGTTTGAAGAGATTCATTGACATGACGATGTCAACTTTTTTTTGCTTGTTCAAGCAACATTCTAAAGTCGTAAAAAATGTAATTACAAATTGATGACTAGGATGATAGAATCTGAAAGTTGTGAGACAATGTATGCGATTAATCAAATTTTATAATATAAATAATTGTATTTGATAAATAATTATACTTAAATATACCTATTTATATATTAATTTGAAAATTGCGCCAAGTATAATTATTTGTATAAGTACATAAATCTCTACCTTAGGAATAACTATACTTGATAGCAAATTAATTTAATTTGTATAAACACTTGCACTTGATAGCGACTTCCAAATCGATTAAAAAATCATCCAGTATAATCATTTGTTCACAAATTTAATTATTCGCACGCACACGTCTCGGCCGATTTGTGACTATATTTATATGTTAATAAGTCAAACAAATTAATTTGTTTAATTATATCGTAAAAAAACTATTTGCAATTATAATTATATATAGAAAAAATCAATTACTGTATATATTTATTATTTATCAAATTAATTAACAATCACACGTCAATCATTATAAACAAATTTCTTTAAATTTATTTTTCCATATTTTCACGATAAAAGAAAATGAAGATAATATGGATTTTTTTTAAATTTTAATGCTATTTTAAGTTAGCTTTCATGATTGTACATGCTTTTGTACGATTGTCTTGATAGATCTCCTTGTAAAATTACAAAACATATAGATGACATGGTAGGCTATTGTGTGCCTAAACTAGCGGTACAAATATCCGCTATAATTATCGGTACAAAGATCACAATCACCATACGTAGTTCGTATTTAACGCTACATGTGCTGATAAGAACTTGTTTGCAAGTAAGCTTAGTTCGTATTCACGATCACGAATAATCGTTGAACATGACCGCTCATTAATACTCTATATGGTATTTAATTATCGGATATAAAAGTCGCGATTCTGCGAGGATAACGAAGGCTGAAGGCGTGACCAATCATATTTACTGCTAATTGTGCAACGCGAATTCGTGCCAGTGGTTTCGAAAAGTCTATATTCACATTCTTGTTTGGCGTCTCAACGCGACTAATTCTGATTTCATTTGGATAAGGACAAGCATAGAGGATATATACATTTACATATGTATATAATCTTAAGATTCTATTCTGGGATATAATCGCAGATAGCCGCATTTTATGCCAAAGCGCCATCGATGTGAACATAGGATCATGCTATTTTATTGCGATGCAAGCGGCGACGCGGGCCTTCAACGGGTTAACAAGAAAATACGGGAAAAAAATTTATACAATTCGCAATAATACAGTAATCATAATAATAATAATAATAATAATAATAATAATAATAATAATAATAATAATAATAATAATAATAATAATAATAACAATTAGTTT
>NW_012131430.1:0-2980 GCF_000143395.1 Atta cephalotes | reverse complement strand
AACTTGTATAAAATTTAATCCTGAATGAATATTTGGGAATAGGATAGATAGGAAAATTAATAAAATAACATTTGTTTGTTATACTGTTTGTTAACAAACACTTTTTCAGTTGTTATAATATTTATAGATAACAATTTCATTCATTCCAATTATTATTTTATTCAACTTTATATTTTTTTATTGTATGTATTTCATATATTTTAAAAACGAATATTTTATTCTTTTTCATTCTTATTTCCAAGTATGTCAAGATGTATTCCCAGAAAAGAATATTTTATACATAATTATATAAAATTAAATAAAAATATATATAACTGTATATTAATGGACATTAGTCTTATCTGAACTTTTATTACTTTTCATTTTATTGTATAAATGAATATATTTTATATATAATTGTATATAATTGTATATATTTATATATAATTATAAAATATGTTCATTTATATACAAATATATAAAATTATATATAAAATATTTTTTCCCAAGTAATTTAATATTGTATAAAACATGACCATCGAAATAACCTATTTTTTTGTTATATTTTTGAGATTGAATTACTTAGAATGAAACCGAACTTGAGTTATTTCATATCAATTAAAGCGTTTACATTGATATACAAATTTACAATTAATAAATAAAATTTGAGCTAAATTAAATAATCTTCCTAAGTTAAATAGTTTTACTTTATTCTTATAATTAAATTAACGAGATGTTGTGTAAAAGCAATAGCGACATATAGGAATAATTATACCGAAAGAAAAGATTAGTTGCTGCAGCAAATGGTAAAATATGGCAAAGCATTCTTAATTGGCTACAGCAGCCAATTTTTGATTGCATTAGCCAATCGAAATCTTATACTGACATTGCGGATAGGCTAATACAATCAAAAATTGACTGTTGTAGCCAATTAAAAATGCTGTGCCATATTTTACTATCTAATTTGCTACAGCAGCCAATCTTTTCTTTTAGTGTAGAAATAACTCAAACTGGGTGTAACGTGACATTATATAAAAACAGTGTATGTACAATATTCAATAATAAGAAGATATCCAAGATTAAATTTATCTTAATCTGTTTTAACTTATCCATTTTAATACAACGGATGTATGGAATGCCATACATATATCTATCCGTATATTTTTGTTAAATTAATGCATATATGCATTTAGATATATAATATATTAATAAAATTTCCACACATCCGTTACATCAATAAAAAAATTAATTCGTCACTCACCGATCCGACGCGCAACAGCGGAGTTAAATCTGCAACGTCGCTACGATGATTCTACAAAAAAATATAAAATATCAATTATAACAAATTAAAAAGAACACAAACAGTATTTTTAAAAAACGCAAAGTTTTCTTAAAATAATATAATTTTCAAAATGTATAATTTTTATAAGCTACGAATTTTTTAATTTATTATTGAGTTAGACATTTAAATAATTTTATACGTTTTTTAAAACAGATCTTAAAAGTTCGTATGTATGAAATAATTTCAAAATAATTTCAAAATAATCCTTTCTCTAATTATCATTTTTAAATCATTGTAAAATAAAACGACTCAAGAATAAATAGAAGAAAGATATTGATTTTAGGTAAGTAAAAAATATTTACCGCAAGGTTGCTCCGCCGGTGCCCGATGCCTCTCCCAGACCTCCTCCTCCTCTCAGAATCGGGTTGACATCCTCTCGCACAAGACACTCGCGTAAAACACTCGCGAATAATATACTATATAAACGCGCGCGGACTATTCATTTATAAATGTCTTTCGCACGATACTGCGGCACTCCACGTTTACAAAACCCATGACAGAATTGCTATTTCGATCGGTGGAATCAACACTACACGTCGACGAGTACTCGCAAAACACACGATAAATGCCAAACAAAGATTAAGCCCCACACAAAAGAAGACAAAATCGATCGTATCGAATCCGTCACCTCTGATTTATGCCTACATCGCGTTTAACATTGATTCAGTCATACGCCCTAACTGCTAGTTCTAGTGGGACACAAGTGGTGCTGTACCACGAGCGATTCCAAGAGGCTGATAGACGTGACAAGCGCCTCTAATAAGAGAAAAGTTGGTACCATTGCCGATTGTCTAACAATCTAGACAATTCAAGAAATGGATTCCAACCCCTCGTCACGAGCTAGTCTTTTAAAAGACTGCTAGAGCTAGGCTCTGATCAAATCATATTAAACGCGAGAATCATTCAGATGCTGTTAGATAAACGCAGAGAAATGAGCGCCCTGACCAGAATTATACAACTCCTTTTTGAGCGACCCACCAGGGTGGAATTTTATAACTCGTTTTGCAATCGTTATGTGCTCATAACAGGTACATAATCGGGTTATAAAATACAGGCCCAGAGATGAATCCGAGCCAATCGATTGCTTCTTACCGCTAAGGGCCGAACCGTTTGTCAACAGACAGAGCGTGTCCTCAATTAGCCGACAGCAACAGTAGTTGCTAAACCGCGCGAACACGCACCACGAAGCGCGTGACATTACGCGGCCGGCATCACCTCGTGCCCGGAGCACTTGGCGTGAGAGCATTGCAGTGACCGTGACCACTTAAGCAACGTCCCAAAGAGAGTTCCACTTTCCTGTCGAAACATCGAAGATATGATTTCATCGTCAAACTAGAATGCCTTTCGCATGGGTTTTGTTAAAAGTCCATTAGTCCGATAACTTTAACGACACTCCCGAAATAAACGCGCGACGCGACGAACCGGCTGCGGTTCGTTCACTTTTAATTAAATCGGCGGACGAGGGTACGTTAGCTTCCCCGTCGGATTTTTACACGAAGAAAACGATTTTACTCAATATTTAAAAATTTATCTAGATATATATCATTGAGATAAATCCGAAAATTTTTAGATACTTAAGAAAAATCATTTTTTTCGTGTACCCATCCTCTGGGTACTGAGCCCTCTCACCACGTCAAGGTGTACCCGTGAGAGGGAAAA
>NW_012131429.1:0-2987 GCF_000143395.1 Atta cephalotes | reverse complement strand
GCCCCTTCTCAACAGCGCGGACTTTCACCTGGAAAGCTAATATTTTTCTTTCTCTTTCTCTTTTTTCTTTCTTTTGTTTTTTTTTTCGCACGCGAGCTGCACCTTACGTCGTCCGATGTATTTGCATCATCGGTCAGCGGTTACGAGACGCGACGATGCCTGGCAGTTAAGGCTCGATAGTCCACTTGAAAGTTGCTTGCATGTTACTTAGAAGTAGTACGTAACATGCATTTCGCTATTTATACCTGTCAATCGTCAATATCATTTTTCTTCTCGCGGACTAAATATCCCTTCGAGACATTTGCGGGGAGCGTTCAAATCTGGTTTATCCGATCTTAAAATCAACGTTCTTTCACGTAAAGAATTTGATTTCTCCCGTATTCTATGAAAAACTGAATTTTGTAATCGACAGAATTTTCATTTTTCTTCTTTAGGAAAGCAAATATTGATATTGCGCTATTTTCTGATATTATACTCTGATATTAGATCTGTTTTGAGTAACCTTTGTTTATGTTCAGTGATGAAATTTATGATTTCAAATCATCGGTCCATAACGAGATTGATTTTCAATGTCACAGATATTACAAAACATGTTGCATCGATATTATGCGATTAGATGAGAAACGTAGATTTAGAAATATCATTAGCGTGTAGAAAATATGTTATTTCTTCATTAATTTCTTATTATTTGGAATTAACGATGCATCTACTGGAGCTACTCAATCAGAAATGTCAAAAAATTTATTTTGTGTTATATATAGATTTTTTAAAATTTACTTAGCATTCATTTTTTTTCATATAAGTTATTTCTTGAAATTAATTAGTGCCTTTTAATTAAAATAAATTAAATAGATTTTATAAACTTAGTAACATGAAAGAACGGTTTTTTGCTGAAATTCAACTAGGAATAAATTTGAAAAGAATTTTAACAGGAGTATCAAAATAATTATGTAAAACTCTCAAATTAAACTGGATATATAAAAATTTTTTTGTAACACGTGTTCATTATGTTTCAGTTTTTTACATCATTATTTTGATAAGTCAACAACAATATTTTTATCTCGCTAAATTTTTAGATAATATAATTTTAGCAAAATCGTTCTTTCCGTGTAAATGTATTACAGATTTTGACGTCAGTTCTGGAGGGTTAAATATATGCAATTAATTTGTATACAAAAGAGAAAGATATCAACTTTCTCTTTTTCTCTGTGCATTAATTGTTAATATATATTAATATGATTGCAAATTATTAATAAAATTGCATAATATAATTACATTATATATTGAACAATTATTAAATGATAAATTCATAATATAACGTCAAATTAATACAAATATTTGTGTGAGAAGCTAATAGTAATTTGGCTCACTTTTTGCGCGCAATAGAATTCTTTTCATAAACAGCAACAGTGAAAAATTTTGCGTAATCATTAATCTTCGCAATAGAAGAGTACCTGTCGTGTTCTTCGTAGATGTACTTGAAAGATAAATCTATGCGAATTTCGCGCCTCGCGCGTGTACTTAATAGCGAATGTTACAGCGATGAATAATGATATCGTGATACACGTACTCTGGCAATTAACAATCAGCAATGGAAATGTATTTAAAAGGGATTCTACGAAAACAACTCGCCCAGAAAAAGATATTATTTCTAACACAGAACTTTAAAATAATTAATTTTTTTTCAAAGTTAATCAGCAATTAGCAATTTATGAGGCCTCGATCATTAATATATCTTGTGTTAAAATAGATATTATTATTCATACTTCGATCTGAAGCACTATAAGTCTTCTATATTTAAATACTTTGTATAATATTTCGTGATATCAAATTTATTGCGCTTTTATTTGCAGAATCAGATTGATCGCTGGATTGAAGAAATTAATAGAAAACAGTTAAAAACGAGAATGTTTTTCTTTCCCATTCATTATTGTTCAGCAAAAAAACAGCTTTGCAATTGTTGCATGATTCTTTAACATAATTGATTTTTGCTCTTAATTCACTTTTTTAGATCTAATTGTTTAAACCAATATTAAAGAAATTAAAAAATTAAACTAAGTTTTTTATAGACTCCTTTAATTGAAACAATTTAGAAAAACATATATAATAATAACGTTAATATAAGAATAATCTTCTTATAATATTAAATATATATAACCTTGACCAACCAAAGTTATATATATTTAATATTAAGAGGATTTGCGCTAATTAATAACCACCTTTGACTCTTATTGCTTGTACTTACTTAATTATTATTATATATATTTTTCTAAATTATTTCAATATTAAAGAATCGCAGTTGCAAAGCTGCTTTTTCTGTTGAATGCAATTTTTCCGATCGCGATAAATCTGTATATCACAAATAAATTTGTTGATAGTTTCGCAAAGCACGATCGTATCTAATAAGCATCCGCACAAAGATTTCTGCTGACAATGAGATTTCGGCGCGAGACTATTATAGCTATCGTGAGAACGATAGCTATTGCGATACTGCAGCGCGTTTCTTGGTGTTTATTTTTGTTTTGATGGTTGCGCATATAATACTCGCATCGTCGAAACTATTTTCAGATATCGTATCGTACAATTATCGCAACACGTGATGTATCAAGAACGCTCTGACCTTATCATGGTCCCACGAGTGCGCCGTCATTCATATATTCACATGCTGATGAGTAATATTATTCGTATCTATCATATAATAATTTGTCGATATCATTCTATTCTTCACATAAGGTAACATTCTATTAAAGTGTAACATTCTATTAATTTTTTCTTGGCGCTAGAATAGTCTGAAATTATATAGAATTACTATGAGAACGAAAGAAGGAGAGTTCTTTCAACAGATCTTTCTTTCATCAGTTATTGTATTTTATAGCGAGCAATAAATAATTGTTATAAATATGGAAGATAGTGTATAAGATATTATTCTTGTCATTCAGACTTGCACTTGTCGCTTGTAAATTATGTTATATTAATTTTCTGATGTT
>NW_012131428.1:0-2988 GCF_000143395.1 Atta cephalotes | reverse complement strand
ATATATATATATATATATATATATATATACGCAGGGGTGTCTCATAAATAAGATCCGAATCGCATTGCAGGCATAGAATGGGTCAAGAGGAACGAAAACGTCTTATGTCATTTGGAGATATCCGCTGTAGTTTTCGAATTAAAAAAGAAACCTTCTAAGTCAATGTACGACGAAGCCGTGTCGCGTGATTTCATAGCACGGTCCATCAGCTTCATTTCATCTATGCACGCGCGTAGAAGGAACGAAGCACTATCCTTCTTTTCGCCCTCCCTATACGCCGTCGCGGAGTGAAGCGCGATGGGCCGTGCTACGAATTTGCGCGGCGCGACTTTACCGCACATTGGTTTAGCCGTTTTCTTTTTTAATTCGAAAACTATAGCGGATATTTCAAAATGATATAAGACTTTTTCGTTCCCCTTGATTCATTCTACGCCCTCAATGCGGCTCGGATCTTACTTAAGAGACACCTTGTGTGTGTGTGTATATATATATATGTATGTCCAGGAGCAGCTTCTGGGAAAATAAAATTAGTTAAAAACAATTTTAAAGCCTTTTTATGGTTTTCTATCTTCCTTTCAAGTGAAATTAATTTATTTTTACTCATTTTCGGAAAAAAAAACAAATTTGCTAGTTTCCAGTACACTCACAGAGTGATAGATTCCAGGACACATATTCTTCCAGGACATTGACAAATTGAGGTTCCGGGACATATGTTTCCAGGATATTCACAGATTAGCAGATTCTGGGACAATATATTTTCCAGAATATTTATCCAGGATTGACAGGTTCCGGGAAATTATATGTACAGAAGAATTGACTAATTGGCTGGATCCGGAACAACATATTTTTCCAGGACACTGACTAGATCGGCAAATTCCGAATCAGTACACTCTAGATAATTGATCTAGAATGGCAGCTTCCGGGATAAAACATTTTCCAGGATACTGATAAAAACTGCAGCTTCGGAGACATTTTTCTATTCATATACAATGTTTTCAGGACATAAATTGTTTTATTGAGTTAAGTTAGTAACAACGCCTAGGATAGACTATAGACATAATAATAGATCAAGTATATAACACAAGATATGGCAGTCACGTTCGAGAAGGAGGCAATACAATTGAATTTTTCGTTTTCTTTCTAACAGAAGAAAGTGGAAAATGAATCATGATCATGCGATCTATTATGTCTATGAAGCAGATGCACGATCGCGCAGGATGCAATCCCCTTCTCCCACTTTCTTCTGTTAGAGAACAAAAGATCAATTGTATTCCCTCCTTCTCACTCGCACCAAAGATTGGTACCTTGTGTGACATATGTTCGATCTATACTATGTCTATGGGATAGACAATTTTAAAAAGTTAATATCAAGATTATAACAAAAATTATAATATTTATTGGGAGTACAAATTAGTTCGGTCCGTTTTTTTGTGTTCAAAAATGCATTTCAAAACAAAATGAATAAACAGATCAATTAAAGTATTGTCCATCGTTGCCTACTACTTTTTCCTATCTCTCAGGCAATTTTCAAACTCCATTTTGAAAAAATAATCTTTGGAGGCGATCCAATTTTGAAGCCAATTTTCGATTTCTGCAAAAGAAGTGAACCAGTGACTTGCCAAATCGTGCTGCATCCTTCGAAACAACCAGTAATCAAAAGAAGCAATGTCCGGAGAATGGGTGCGGTAAAACATCCCATTTAAGCATTTCCAAATATTTTTTTACGATTTTAGTGACATGAGGCCGAGCGTTGTCATGAAGAAGAATAACTTTATCATGTTTTTGCTCATATTCCGGCATATTTTTCTCACAATGCACGGCTCAAACGAATCAATTGTAGCCGATACCGATCGCCCGTAATAGAATTGCCAAGTTTCAGCTTATAGTAAACAAGACCCTTTTGGTCCCACCAGATACAAAGCATGATCTTTGAATCATAAAGGTTCGGCCATGGTGTTGATGTTGAGGTCGATGGCAACGATTAATCGGGCTTAGCGTAGTATTTTTTTTTCTTGGAGTTGTCGTAGAATATTCACTTCTTCAGTCATAATCCGATGCAAAAAACCTTTTCTCTGTGTCTTTGAATCAGCTGTTCGCAAGTGAAAAATCGCCTTTCAATATCTCTCGGTTCATAAGGCACCCAATTTCCTTGTTTTTGAATCATTCCCATGGCTCTCGATCGTACAGAAATGGCTTGTTGAATTACCCCTAATGATTCTGCAAGCTCCTCTTGGGTTTGACTCTGATCTTCTTCGTAATGCCTCTAATTCTTTGTCTTCGAATTTTTTTGGCTGTCCAGAGTGAGACTTGTCTTCAACGTTGAAATCTCCATTCTTGAAATGTCGAAACCATTCCCTACATGATTTATCAGTTGGAGCAGTGTCACCAAACTTCGACAAGCATTCGATGGGCTTCAGCCGCACTTTTCTTCCAATTAAAGCAGAATATCAAAATCTCCCGCAAATACTGCTTGGTTAACACAAAATTCGACATTTCAAACACAGTAAAAATCAAGGTTTTTGTATGAAACTCAAAACGATATAAACTGAATATTATTAGCAGATGTTTAATCTCTCTGAAATCGCCAAAATCAGCTGTCACTATGAATCATTCACAACAGTTGAAGCTATCTTTAGGGAAACGAATTAATTTGTGCTCCCAATACATTTTGATGTACAGATACAAAATCTGTCATAATTTATGCGTATGGCGAATTCCGAATCTGTGCAATCTAATGTATATACATTTGAATTGTACAGACCCAAAATTTGCTATAAAAAATGCGTATGGCAGATAAGTAGTGGTATATTAGGATTCCGGGTGGAGGACTCCATTAAAAAACTTAACATTTAACCGTTAGCAAAACATCCAGGATAAAAATGGAATTAAACATTCTATTATCCATGTATATCTCAAGATATATGCGTATGAAATATTCCAAGATGTCCTGGAATCTGCCAAATATATTATGGCAGATTTCGAGTCTGT
>NW_012131427.1:0-2989 GCF_000143395.1 Atta cephalotes | reverse complement strand
TCCTCTCTCTCTCTCTCTCTCTCTCTCTCTCTCTCTCTTCCCTCCCTCTCTCTCCTCCTCTCTCTTTCTCTCTCCCACAGATTCACCGTACTTTATCCCTCTTCTCTTCTCGAATTGTTTCTCGATGCTATCCGTGACTCTCCAGTTTGTTAGGGGGATTTATTTGATTGAATATCGACTGCTCGAGTAGCCACCCACGGTTATAACGGGTGTATCAGTAGTGCACAGATCTCAATTGCGTGGGAGAATGAAAAAACGCCCCCGTAATACATACAGGAAGAGAGAGAGATACGTTATTTTATTGCTTCTTAGGCGAAGACTGATATTGACACTTACCGTAACGTTTCTATATCTTTGATGATATCGTTTATATACATATGTCAAACGATTGATTATTATGTCTTGTATCTAAAAATTATTTAGTTATATAAAATATATATTATATAATATATTTTATATAAAGAAATATACTACGTATGAAATGCGCGGAAGAAGTAGACAAAAATAAAGGTTGAATTAATATAAAGTACTTCGTTTCTCATTTTTCTTTGGAAGTACTCTTCAATGCTGATGAAGTTGAAGTACGTCGACTTGAGCAATTATTGAACTAAAGGTATAATAATTGAGCTAGAGACATAATAATTTAAAAACGAAGTTTATTCATTTCTAGAAAAACTTACTTTCTTATTAGAGTTGACTGTTGAAGTTAGTATTTCTTAATTGTCTTATATAGTTGCACGAAACAAAATTTAATGTTTAAGGAAAAATTTTAAAACGGTAGAAAGATTCATATTATAAATTGATGTTTGCTCAATATTTAGCAATCTTTGTAAGTATTATTATTATGATTTTAACTTTATATTTTTATAAAATTGTTTTATATATTTTATATATAATTTTAAAATTTTCAAATGTTTTAAATATCCGTAATTTTCTTATCATTTGAAACTAAATTAATGCTTATGTAAAGTAAACTAAAAATTATTTTTAAAAATCTTCGCGAGTTTTCAGACGTGTTGTATACGAAAACTTGTATTAGTAATAACGTTTACTGTAAAGATGACAACACAGGATGAGCATTAATTCGGCAACGTTTTAATCGACAATCTTCAAAACAATCGCTTGAATCTCTCGCAATCAAGGAAAAATAGTTTCTAATGATTCTAATCGTCGGCACGTGTGTGCTTGAATTAATGATGTAGCCTTAACATTTTTTTGCAGATAATTTTGTTTAATCTGTAAGATTTATCCAAGCAGAATAATAAATCATGTCAGAATAACGTTAAAATAAATCGTGACTGATTGAATAGTAAGTTTGAATAGCCATTATGATGTCATGATGATCTGCATTCTGCTTGACTATTTTAAGATTTTATTAGGAAAATTAGAAATTAGAGAGAGAATTAGAATTTTCTTATAGATAATTTTTTAATAAATAAATGCAAATTAGGAAGTTATGATGCGCTGTTACTAATTTAATTCAGTAATCTGCATAATTTTAAATTAAAATGATAGCATGTAATTTCATCAATTATTCTTTTTTTTTACTATAAAAAAGATGGGAAAAATAAATGAAATACTGTTTAATTTTTTGCTTTAATAGTTAAGCTATATTCCTTTGGCACGTATGCACATGCCCTCGTAGGGAAGTTCGCATATAATAGACCCTAATCCGAATCTAAATCTGAGCTTATGAGATAAACAGTCTATTAGGGAGAACGGGACATTAGAGCGAACCCGCTCGAAATCTCCAGTGGAGGGACCAGGGATGTAATGGCTACATCAAAGGTATCGGATTGACGAAGAGAATCCCCGCACTGCCGCATCCCGGTTTATAAACCAGAATGTACGCAGCCCTCTTGCACAGCAGTAGTCAATCGCGGACAATCGGATTGTAACGTGCTTTTCTTGAGAAATCATTGCGAAAAGATTAAACGACGGAGAGATTTCGAAGGACCATGTCGATTTCTCGATGAAAAATTAACTGAGGGTCGATATATCACGGCGCGGGGGTATGAATTCCAATATCATTGAATTGCAGGGTGTGACGTTGAATAAATGTACCTTTAAGAAAAAAACTTTTGAGAAAATTGATCTAAATCTGGCTCCTTCGACTTTAAATGTTCTTCTTGCCAATTCTTAAAAGAGCCACTTTACCATTTAATATTGTATCTCCGATTAAATGAGCGTGCGACGAGTTTTCAGAATTCACTTAATTCTACACGAATTCTGATAATAAAATGATTGATTTGAATAAAATTAATTTATTCTGATAAAAATAAAATTTGACAAATCAAAGCGTTTATTGTATATTTATATATTCTTACATCTTGAATTTATTAGTTCACTTTTTGGGATGCATTAAAATTATTTGGCATGATTATATCATTACATCATTATATGTTATATATTATAATATGAGTCATAATTCCTGTCGATATTCGCGCAGATTTTTTTGAGGGTGCACTCGACTTGAGTACCGTTACTTAATTATTAGCAATATTTCGTTATCGAATGATACCATGTATCACGTATCTATGCGATTGAATCTGTGGTGCAAGTGGTTTTAAAACTCCGATAACAGTCGGATATATTGATAATCCGGTCGTAATACGAATATATCTTGTTATGCTCTCTACAATAGAAAAAGAATAATTATACATATACAAATTGCATGTTAAATAATTTCTGGTTACTACATATGTCGTGTCTCGTCTATTCGTGTTTATTATAAATTGTTCACATACGTCTGAGAAAAATAGCTCATTCCTAATATAATAATAGTTTATCACGTAGAAGAGTTTTTTTGATCTGCAGATATTAATTGTTTATGCAATTGCAATTTTAATTTTATATTCCAGTTTTATAAACATTTTTACGTATGTTACATTATTTTATATCTTATCGTTCAATAACATATCACATGAGCGAAAAAAAACTCGTAAATTAGACGTAAAATATTGCATTTTTCTAATCTCTCTCTCTCTCT
>NW_012131426.1:0-2984 GCF_000143395.1 Atta cephalotes | reverse complement strand
GGAAAAAATATGGTAATTATACATATTAATGGACACTGCGCCGATGACCTTGATCTTGATATATATTGTTAAGGTCATGATTCTAAGTAACTTTGCCTTAGCAACTAGGTGGCGGTCTCTTGTAGTTTTTAAGATACGAGGGCAAGTCAATAAGTTTTTAGAAAAACATAGTAAAACACATTTTTTTTGATCGATTCATTTTTATTTTTCAACATAGTCTCCTTTCAACTTGATCCAATGATTCTTCAACTTTTTCGAGCCGTCCGAATAATATGATTTGTCCAACCCTTCAAAATAAGCCTCTGTTTCGGCGATGAGCTGCTCTCTGTGGTGAATCTCTTTCCTCCAAACCATTTCTTCAGATTTGGAAACAGGAAATAGTCGCAGAGAGCTAATCTGACGAATATGCTGGATAAGAAAGCAATTCATAGCGGAATTCGTTGAATTTAGCTATCACACGTGCCGCGCATGTGTGAATCCGTGTATTGTTTTGATGGAAGAGCATTTTCTTCTTCGCCAAATGGAGATGTTTTTTTTTAAAATATTGTTGAAACGGTCCAATAAGGCTGTGTACTAATTGCTATTGATTGTTTGCTTCGACGGAAGGTAATCGATATGAATTATATACGTGCATCCCAAAAAACTGTGGCCATCATCTTTCCGGCCGACTTTACAGTTCGCCTTCTTCGGAGCTGGTTCACCTGGTGAAGTCCATTGTTTTGACTGTTCTTTCGTCTCGGATGAAATAATGGATCCATGTTTCGTTCACAATAATGAATCGGCGCAGAAATTCATCTGGATTACGTTGAAATGTCTCCAAACGTTGTTTTGAAATCGTCACACAGTCGCGCTTATCCACATTGAGCAAACGCGGCACCCATCTTGCCGATAATTTTTTCATATCCAATTATTCGTGCAAAATTGAAATCATTGTGCCATGTGATATGCCTGTGATCTCAACAAGTTCGCGCACTTTCACTCGTCAATCAGTCAAAACAATCGTGGACTTTATTGATTTCTGGCGTAGCAGCCTCAATTGGATATCCCGAACGATGTGCATCACGTGGATGTACGACCACGTTTAAATTCACTCACCCAATTGTATACAATCACAAACGCTGGTGCTATGAACATTATCCAATTTGGCTTTGATTTCTTTTGGTGTTAAACCTTTCATATGTAGATGTTTGATCACTGCACGAAACTCGTTTTTTTTGCAAAAAATACAAAGGTTGTTCGCTTTAATCGTCTATAGAAATGAAACCACGCGATGAATTCCGCTCAAAATTTGATAGTAATCAGCTGAAAGATGCTACTTGTCAAAAAGTAATGTGACATGACACTGCGAGTACCCTCTGACAGATTTTCTAAGAATTTATTGACTTGCTCTCGTATTTAGACTCAAAGAGTCTAATTTATATGGTATATCTTTCCGTTAGAAAATAAACACTAACACTAGAGAGAGAAGAATAAATATGTATCTACACTTCATATAGTTACTATTTTATTTCTAAGCCTTAAATGATCTAGCTGAATTTTAAATGCTTGTATGATTCTTGTGTGAATTTATATACTACGTATAATATATAATCCCTAGAAACACGCGCCAAAATGATTTTTTGGTTTTGAAAATGCTAACTCTACTAAAATTAATTCTTATTTTTCGCAATAAGAATTAATTATTTACAGATTTTTATATGTTATTCAATATTATTAAGATCGTTTCGAAGATGCGAATAAGCATCAAAAATTTGTTAAATTACTAGCCAATTTAACTCGTGATATTACTGTGGTAGTTTAGTAGAGTAGTGAGAGATGGAGCAACATTACTATAAGTTTCTATCAGAATTCTATAGCCTATAGCCATTTCTTCCGATTAAAAAACAAAAGCGGTGCATGTCAAAAATGTTCTTTAGAAATTTCTATTTTTTAAATGATATAAACACGATGTTTACTGTTAGTCTATTGTTAGTAAATGACTATATATCAGGAGTAAAACATTAAGAAACAATAGCTGCGATTGGAATGTCTTCGATAACACATTAGTGTCATCTCTTGGAGAATCTTCAAAACTAAACCATACTCCTAATGTATTATATTCTATATAACAGTAATTGCACTAAAATAGACATAGAAGATACTAATTGTTTCTGAAGATCAAATGATTTACAGACGAGTGGTGTTACATGAAAAGGAGAATATTTATGATGGAATCGGTTGGCCGGATTGGAAATTAACGTTATGCCTACTTGGCAGCTGGGCGACGGTCTACATGGTGCTCTTTCAGGGTGTAAAGAGTTCAGGAAAATTTTCTTATTTCCTAGCTATTTTTCCATACATTGTACTGCTCGCACTACTAGTTCGTACGGTTACTCTAGATGGCTCAATGGACGGGATCTTGTATTTCATCACTCCGAAATGGTCCAAGCTTCTGGAGCCGACTGTTTGGTATGCAGCCGTGACCCAATGCTTTTTCTCACTCTCCGTCTGTTTCGGCAGCATCATCACGTACTCCTCACATAATAGTTTCAAGCACAACATTTACAGGTGAAATATAAAAAGTAATATAATTATGAAAAGTTATTCACAAAATGTATTTACATGTAAGCATTTTAAAGGCTTTACAAACTATTTAACATATGAACTTAGAGATGTCATAATAATTACTTCATTGGACACGATTACAAGTATGGTAGCCGGCTGCACGATATTCGGGATCCTTGGCAATTTGGCGTATGAATTAGGGGTGCAAGATATATCCAAAGTGGTCAAAGGAGGAGCTAGTTTAGCATTTGTGTCTTATCCCGATGCGATAGCAAAATTTAACTTTCTACCGCAGGTAATACTAATATTTATTTTGTTATATATAGGTAATGCTTAATACTGTTCATTAAAAAAAAAAAAAAATTGTTTTTTTTTAATTATAACATCTTCATAAATTTATTCTATTGTTATATATATATATATATATATATATATATATA
>NW_012131425.1:0-2991 GCF_000143395.1 Atta cephalotes | reverse complement strand
GTGTGTGTGTGTGTGTGTGTGTGTGTGTGTGTGTGTGTGTGTGTGTGTGTGTGTGTGTGTGTGTGTGTGTGTGCGCGCGCGCGTGTGTGTGTGTGTGTGTGTGTGTGGGGGAAAATATTCCGCTGTCATAACTTGTGATAAAACCGTTATGCTAATATATATTTGACAAAAATGAATAAACTTCGCCATAATCAATTAATTGATTCAGCGTAAAACTGTTTTATTAATAAATTGTAAAAATCTTGTTGATAGCAAATAAATTTATTCATAAAAACATGAATATTAAAACAAATTTAATTTGTCGCTGAATTGAACGAAATACATTTTGCTATTACAATAAAATTGTCACTGTTTTGATGGCAAAATAAGAATTATAACGAAATAACTTGCAAAATATGTTTAGTAAATAAACTTTTAACTTTTTGTTTAATTTTTTTTATAGTAATAAATCATTTGTAATATAATGTATTTCCAGATCCTTTAATCTTTTATATATATTTACTCACTGAAAAAAATGTAGTCAATTTTAATAAATATTTAGTTGAATACTGCCAACTAAATATATATTAAATATAAAGATAAAGATATTTGATACAAGAAATGTTAATTTGATTTAACAATCACTTTTTTTATTGAATAAGTATTTACTTACTGTAAGTAAATGTTTAGCTGGCAGTATTGAACTAAATATTTATTAAAATTAATTATATTTTTTTCTCAGTGCGGATATTACAATATAAAATTTTAAAGTGTAACAAACAATTTTGATTCTGTAATAATTAATCACATTTTTTATAATTTTATGTCTTTTTAACTAAATAATAATTTACGATTATTAATATCATCGAATTTCAATATTATAAAAGCTTCGAATTTTCATTCTCTATCTTGATTAAAATTGTGTATATAATTTAACTTCAAATTTTTGCAACTGTGCATTAATAATTTCAAATTTGGCAATTTATACGAAATATTCAAATTCGCATGTGTATTTTACGATATGCATTTGATACTTCAAATATTTGAAGGATGTACTATTTTGCGGATAATAACAAAATTTTCTCTTTACTCCAAAACTGCATCTATAAAAAAAATCTTATACGATAAAAAAAAAGGATAATTATAAAATTTTTTCCACGCGCATCAATGAAAGTGCTCCATTTTAAGAAAAAAATTTAGAGAAAAATCAATGTTTTTTTTTCCACGCGAAATATTTCAATATTGCAGTGTTAAGATTTCGTAACGAGGATTTTTGTATGTAGTTACAGCAAAAGTTGCACGGTTCAGCTCGATTAATGTAAAGTGAGGATGATTTCCCTCTGAAGGAATCACGGTGCGAGTTTATAACCAGGGCGATATTACTTCATATTAAGCAAAGCTTACGGCCATAAGCCAGTCTTCGCTAAATTGACGGAGCTCATTAGCACGGTTCCTCTTCTCGAGCATCTTGTTCCAACACCGGCGGGAGAATCCTTTTCCCGCGTACGCTTGTATACACGTGAATGTGCGCGATCACTTTTCTTCTTTTCTTTCCTCTCTTTTTTTATAAAGACCTCTCGAGGTCGTCCATAGCCATGGACGAAAAAGCGGGAGGTGAACTCTGGCAAAGCTGATGAGCTTAAGTCTACCGGTTTACAAAGAGAAAAGTTAAGAATCCGACGCTGCTAGATAGCTGATGTTACATTGAACCGAGTAAAGGTATGCAAATGATTATTAAGCCGCGATGCTCAAACGGCTGCCAGCGCTCAGAGATGATCTTGTCAATTATTTTTTACACGTCTCGTCACAGGAACTCTTTTATATAAATATAAGTAATTACAACAGCCTTTATTTAATTTCTAAAGCGTTGATTAAAATTTCTATTTAAAGACAGTATTTAAAGATAGATAAATATATTACATATAATTTCATATATATTTTTTATATTTTTCTGAAAACCACAATAATTAGAAAACAGCGTTTATTTGAAAAATCACCTGTTTCTTTATTTGCGTTATGTACTTAATATACGTTTAATATACGTATATGTTTCGACTTTAAACATATTGCTCCCTTCAAAAATAATTCAACTAAAAAAAAATCGTTTTACGAATCATTATCATGTGTGAATAAGTTAGGAAATATTACTCTATCAAGCATCAAAAAATAAACTAACTGCTTTCAGAAAAAGTCGTCACAATTTAAAAGAAGTAGTTTTTAAATAATTTTTACAACTCATAAAGAGATTTAAAAAACCGTCACTAAAAAAATAGCTTTTTACGGTTTGTGAAATATAAAAATAAAAATAACATTTGATCATGTCAAGAATATATACTTTTCATCGATATTATTCAATTAATCAATAATTATCTGTCAAGTTATAAAATAGTTTTTCTTTTTTCCCTTGAAACTTAATTTTCTGAGTTATATCACTTTTGAAATAAGGAATTAGTTTCAATATGTTTTTAACAGATATATATATGAGGAACAAGCAAATCGTCTACTTTGTAATCTAACTGAAAACGAAGATATACATACTTTACAATACAAAGAACTAGGTGATGAACAGAAATTCGAGTGTCTTTGCGTTGTAAACCGGTTGTAAGAAAGGTAACTTTCTTAAGGTAACATGAAAGATAGTAGGATGCAAATGAGCATGCTGCAATACTTGAAGAAGTTTACATACAACTTCGTACATTCCTACAAAGCTTCTCTTTCATGGGAAACTTCTCACTGCGATTTTCGAGTGCTTCATTCGACAAGAACTTCAACGGATATGAATTTCCTTTTCGTCGTAAAACAGCGCAAAACACTGTGAAGATCGCGATTGGATTTCATAAAAATCACATCAGCCATAAGATTAAAGACGTGTACAAGTTCGAATTAGAGAAGTCAGCAAAGAGATAAGGAAGTTTTCGCGGATTATTAAGTCATGATATTGGAGGGACTGTCTGCATCGTGATAAGAGAAAGAGAGAGAGAGAGAGAGAGAGAGAGAGAGAGAGAGAGAGAG
>NW_012131424.1:0-2989 GCF_000143395.1 Atta cephalotes | reverse complement strand
TATATATATATATATATATATATATATATATATATGCGGATATATATATGCGACAATGTTTCGTAAAAAAATCATTTTTACATCGATATCCATTTATAAAATACATGCAAAATGCGTAAATTCAATTATCTTCTCACTTCTTCTTGTTTTGCTTTAATGTCCGGATTCCATCCTAATCTATTGTAAGATTGTGTAGTGATTCCAAAAGGGGTTGGTGATGGTTTGGTTGCAATTTGGGGAGGTGTAACTGCATTTTGAGGTTGATTCTCAGTTACTGTGAATAAAACTCATATGTAACAAATACTTCTTCCCATTTTAACAATATAATAACTTTTACTTACAATTATCCATACCAGGTGGCTTAAGACACATTCTAGATGGTTGTTTATTGCCGCCGCTAAACCACTCTGACGCGGATAAAGTTGGTTTCCAGATAATTTTAGTTGGAGGAAAGAGATCATCTTGGAATAATTCGCTCTAATTTAAATAGATGAATACATTAGCACTTTCACGTCAATGATTTATACTACAATATATGTATATTAGCCATACATAATATACCTTTATACGCGGCACGGTGAAACTTAAAGGTTCTATTGTGTTATTTGTTAGCCTCAAGGCAGAGGCGAATTCCACGCTGGCCACGTCACATTTATTTTTTGGAAGGAATGACAAACCCTGATGCAAGCTACTACATCTATGATGACTCAATGGACAACAATATGGAGCTTCCTCGGTTACTTCAAATGCATATATTGTAGAATCACCCTACAAATAATATTTTAAAAAGAGAAATAAATATAACTTATGGCGAATATAACTTATGGCTTTTTCATGTAATGAAAATTGAATATAAAAAAAATCTTACACGTCCAGTTAGAAAAAGTGTGGAGCTATCTTCGTCATAATATGGCATTAGTATGGCAGGCGAAACATCCAATCCAACAGTGTTTAAAGGAGTATTCACATTGTCCACTTTAAATATGTAAATCTGTCTTTCAGAAACTCTGGAAGATATAAATTTTCATCATTACTTTCTCTATGTATATTTTTTTACTACATTTGAACGAGACATATAGCTTCTTGTACTTACTTATCAAAGCCCATTACAACGAGATATTTGCCCTCGAGTGCCCATATAACTCTTGCACCCCTCGTTCCAACGGGACCCTTTCCTTCTTTCACAGGAACGTCACTCGATCGGGGTTTATAAATCCGTAATTTACCGTCTTTACATGTGCTGGCGAGATATTGGCCACACGGTGACCATGCTAAGCTAAATATTTGATCAGTATGACCGATTAGCGTGATTTTTGCATTTGTCTCGATGGATGATAACGGTGACAAATCCCAGATTTTGACAGTCATATCGTACGAAGCAGATGCAAGAACATTTGACGCCAATGCATGAAATTTGATTAGATAAATTTTATCGGTATGGGCTTCTATAGTGTATTTCGGTTCGTTTGTCGGTTCTGCCAAACCAGACCCAGGTATTTCCCACAAGCGAATTATTCCATCATCACAAGCTAGCACAAGTAAATTCTATTAATACTTTTCAAATTTGATGGAATAATATATTTCTTCTTTGTTAGAAATTTTCAACTTCTGAACTTTACCAACTGCTAATCGCTGATTATTAAATGGGTCCCATTGAAAGTCCATTACAGTCGCGCCCTGGACTAATGCAGGCATAACTCCATCAGGCAGTCTTCCAGTCTTTTTCAATTCCAATACTGCTATTTTTCCACCTGGGCCACTTAAAGGTACAGCCACTCGATCGGGATTAGCTACAAAGGAAGATAAATAAAATTTACCTACAGATTTTATCCTAAATGATGGAATCTTTCTTATGCACGTTGTCTTGTACTTTTTACTGAAACATTTATTTAAAATTAATTCGATGGAAACATGTTGAAAAGCATTAAAAATAGCACAATTTCGTCAAGATCTGATCTTTGATTATATTGTTGGGAAATCATAACTAACAGTTATGTTACTGTTGATGTTTGCTGAGAGTCTTATTAAAAAAAAAAAATTTTACCGTGGAAGCCATCACATTCGCCGGATATTTGACGACTGATATTGCGTATATTTTCAATGTGCGTAGATTTGTGCCCCGGAGTACCTTTCAAGTGCCGAAATTTGGACACTTTTCCTGTATAACAATCAAGATATTTGTATTAAACAACGCAAAATACCTTTCACAAGGTTGTAGAGAAACTCTTACCGAAAACTGTTGATGTTCGTTTTGAAACTGGTGTTACAACAGACTCTACTTTTTCCAATTTAGGATCCATGCTCTGCTGTCGCAACATAGGAATGCTCTTCTTCGTTTCATCCTCTTTAATTACCTCGCTCTTTGCGATTCCCTTGAAAGAATCTCTTCGTCTCAGCATGGTCGGCGAACCCATAGCTTTTTCCGCCAAATTCCCATCAGTAACAGACACAGATCGACTCTCGTAAAGGCGCCGCCTTTCAGCGATTGAGTTCCTGTTCGTGCCGCGTTCAAAATTCCCAACGTCCTCATTCTCAGGTGATTCATCCTTCACTTTCGTCTCAAATACTTTGCGTCTTTCTGCAGTGCTTGGTGTCTTTGGTTTATAACCAGAATCACTTGAATTAGCATCTTCTTCGATAGAGCTCGAGTCACTCTTGCCATTTTCCATATCCTTTGCACGCTCATTAGATGTTAAGGTTGGCGACTTATCTGCTTCTGCATTATGCTCTGCAGTATTATTAATTTCATTCTGATAACCATTGGTATTGCTATCATTATTCGGTGCAATTGGTACAGAGAAGACCTTGTCAAATGAAAATTCTTGACTACTGGACTTTGCTTGGAATGGTTTAGGACCAAGTCGGGGCTAAAATGGAAAAAAAAAAAAAGAATTCTTTATTTGTTTCTTCATTTTTAAAAAATTGTATTAATTGAGAGAGAGAGAGAGAGAGAGAGAGAGAGAGAAATGGTATGACATGAATGTGATAT
>NW_012131423.1:0-2989 GCF_000143395.1 Atta cephalotes | reverse complement strand
GTGTGTGTGTGTGTGTGTGTGTGTGTGTATACTATATAGTTAGGTAAGTAAAGTAAAAGTAACTACTTATTTATTTGACTATAGTAAATAGAAGTAAGTAAAATAGTGATTTCTTTTTACTACACCTAATATGTATGATAATTATTGTATCGTATCGCGTCTGCAAATAATATTTTGAAAAATATCAATACCTCGTATCGTATCGCGTGTAAGCAGTGGGGGCGTACGAAGGGGGTGAGTGACCGAAAATGTTCCTGGGTCCTAGCATGTGAGTCGTAGCAGAGAACGGATCACCGAAGAGTGGTTTATGGTATGGAGTATTTCTATAGGGACGCTTCATTCGTCTTCGTCTTCGGTAATTGCCATTTTCGAACATATCTTCGTACTGAGGATCTACGATGATGCAGAAAATACGAATTTACAGTGAATATCCATTAATAGTAAGGCAAATAAATGTGAACAAAAAGAATGATATGTATGATCGTTTAAAGATACATTCCAACACTCTTGACACTCACAACGCTCGTGGAATCATTTCATCCTCATTGTTTATCAAATATTAAACAAAGACAAATAATGCTCATAAGCGTTGTGAGTCATAAGTGGACGCACCCTAGATAGACAATAACTTTATAATTAAGAATTATGAATTAATTTATATCTCCTGCTTTTTTAAAATAAAAGAAATTCATAGGCATAGAAATAAATAGAAAATAATTCAGGAAAATTGAAAACCGAGACAGAAAATTCGGGAATTTGAAAGTTAGCGATTAAATCCGCGAAATAAATTCTCAATATATTGTATATAATTCTTTACATTCACAGAAGAAACGGACCAATCAAATGTATAATATTTTAATAACATTAATTTACCGAGCGTCCAGAAATTGCCCTTCCTCTCACCGCCACCTTCTCGGGGCACCTTGACAAAGCATTCATTCAACGACAAGTTATGCCTGATCGAATTCTGCCATCCTTTCTTGTTCTTCTCAAAGTACGGGAACTTGGCGGTGATATACGTATAAATTTCGCTGAGGGTCGCCCTCTTGTGCTCACTGTGCTGTATCGCCATGGCGATTAGGGCAACGTAACTGAAGGGTGGTTTGCTGTTCGCAGCGGAGGAACCACCGTTGGTGCTGTTGGTCGTGCCAGTCGCGACGTTGGCCACAGTATTATCGGTAGTGGCTGCGGTGGGCGTGGAGGGTGCGGATGGTGTGGAAGGATTGCTATTGGTCGTACTATGAAGGGCGCCCACGGGCGACGAGCCCTTGTCATCCAGGTGATGGTGTGTCGAGCCAGCGGTGGTGGTGGTAGTGGTGGTGTGCATGGGAACCACGGAGCTGGGGCTGTGCAAACTGTGATGGGGATGATGATGGTGGTGATGATGGTGGCTCAGGGAGACATGATGCGACGTTAAACCTCGGCCCAAGCTATTAGGAATTGACGAGGAGTCGAGGTCCTTCGCGTTGCCGCCAATACATCCGCTCTGCAGGTCGGACACGAAACCGCTCACTGAAACGATTATGAGAAATTCCACTTTCTCACATCTGCGATATATCTGATATATATCTGATTATAAAGCGAAATTCTTTCATTAGTTCAGTACAAAAAATTCACCACGTATCTTAAACAAAGTTTAAAATAAAACTTCAATAAAATTAAAGCAAGATTTTATTGAAGTTTCACTTTAAACGTGGAGAGGATTTTACTGAAGTAAAAATTTAGTTATAGATGCAGATGAAAATAATTTTATAAGAATCTCTAGCATGATGAATAATACTTCAAAAAGTTTTAATATTATAGTAATCAGTTTTAGCATCCTATATAATTATTTTGATGGTTCAACAAAATTATGTTGTACATATTTTAAGTACTTCAGCAAAGCTATTGTTTCCGTGTACCATTATGAATTCAGTATTCTCAATGACTGCATTCAGCAGATTCAATAATTGAGTAGTAATGCTCGCTGTTATTGATATATTCTTCTAGATCTAAAATTCTGATTGAATGATAATTAAAAGAATACAACAATAGTAGTAAATATTGAGTCCGCTGAATACGCTTATTGTTCCATCCAAAACAAAATCTTTGTCTTTAAATAACTCTAAAATTCTCTACTCCAACTTTATTTAATGTAAAATTTGACAGGAAAACTCTTGAATCAATGGATTCTTTTCGATAGTTGATATGCAATAAGCACAAGAAGACTTTATTCGGTTTTGATGTAATTCTTTTTACGTAAAACTTCCGCTATTTTGGCTCTTATAATTTGACTTATACGTTGAGATGGAAATATAAATTTAAGTTGCGTTTTAAGTTGCGACACCGAAATTATCGGAAAACTGATGAACGATCACGAATTCCGAGACAACGATCGGTTACTCCAAGAACTTGGACAATGGATTGAGCGTTCCATCATCGATCGACTGATCCGCCCGCACGTGAATGTATAACGCAATTCTCAGAAATCTCGTCCGGGCAAAACAATTGACCTATTTAAGAGGAACTTGTACCTCCGGGATACCCGAGGCCCGTACAGGTTTTATGTTTAGTGCCAGGAGTCGATATACGAAGCGATAAAGTATGAGTAAGAGAGAACGAGCATGTTAGCGCGCTTTGGCGACATTGAGATACGCATTCTTCAAATTAACCCTCGACGAGCGCAAGCTTTAAACGACTGATTAATTAAAGAGAACTTTTGAATATAAATTTATCATATAAATGCACTTTTTTAAATTCATAACATAAAGAATAATGATGTAAAATCAATAAAAATAACAATAGGAACACATTTATTCTTGGCAATATAAATATTCATGTTTGTATTGGATGTTTGCAGAGAATATAAAAAAACATTCGGAAGAAATTTGGAGACTAGAGTACAGCTCAAAGCAATATAATTTGTCCGTGTTATGTAAAAAGTTTGATAACATGTTGCAGCAATATTGAGTTTTCTTTCATGGTAATTTGTTTTTTGCAACGCGTTAAA
>NW_012131422.1:0-2996 GCF_000143395.1 Atta cephalotes | reverse complement strand
AGAGAGAGAGAGAGAGAATTAAGAATTAGAAGTTTTTCTTTTTCGATAAAAAGTTTGTTCTAAGGTAAAGAAATAGTTCATTCTTATGCCTCGTGCCATTTAATTTAGAGTATGAATCGACAAATCGTAATTACTCGAGTAGTTACAAAATTATCATTAATGAATCAATATTTATTATAAGTCACGAATCAATATTTATTATAAGAAAATTAAAGAATCGTTCAGTGATAAAAATCCAACGATCATGTACATTCTTTTAAATCACCCTATACACAGCGGGCGACGGTGAGATTGAATTTTTGTGCATGCACCTACAGTCGATTCGACGAAAGTGCAACCGGAGATGGGGAACTAACGGGTGTCAAATTATTTTTACGCGAATAATAAGAAATAAAGAATTAAATTTGATAACTCTTATCATTTCAGTTTGCCACAATCGACTCTTCTTTAGTGCAACAGAATTAAATATTGTATATTCAGTCATTGATTATAAATATTAGATATCCGAAACAATCGAGTTGTCACATTTATCTTTTTAATAAAAAAAAATAAAACCAAAATATTTTTATCTTATAATTGCTTTTTTCTTAATTTAGTTTACGGAAAAGACAAATGTCTTAAATTTATCTTTATTCCATAATTCTTGTTTGTACGAAGCTATCGTTTTGAACAAAGAATAATACGCTACTATCCAGAATTTATGCGCGCACTATCGGTATGTCGAGATTCACGACCTTTAAAGACTAAAGTTCGCGATATTTAATGTAGACTAAGAGTTATGGACATTAACAAAGTTCATTTGCTGAGACTTGATATTCTCAAAAGGGTCTTTACGAAATTTATTCAACCAGTTTAATCAGTAGAATCCGTATAAATAATATATCCGTATAAATTCATTAATTATACAGATCCATAATTAAAGTATATATATATATATATAAAATTTACGTTAATATATTAACGTACATACATTAAGTCGATCAACGACGAATTAACGGAAGCTAAATTTAAAATGATGAAAAATTAAATAATAGACATTTATACTCGTTTCCATCAATGTAGATTAACTTTAATTTCGGTTCAACTTACTCTTCGTCTTTTTCTAGTTCTAAAAATTAGAAAAAGATAAAGAGTAAGTTGTGAATCGAGATTAAAGTTAATCTATATTGATGGAAATGGGCATTAGATTGTCGCAATATGAATCAAAAAGTCGAAATAAAATCTTAAACCTTCATATTAGTAAATGTATATGTATTACATATATGTGTGTACGCACGTGGAAAGTAAACGGTATCACTCGCGTGCAGCGCGAAATAGTGGAAGCATCTCCGCAAGGTCGAGCCGCGAGCGAAAGTGCCTGGTTAAACGACAGTGCAAGTTTCCAGCGATAGCGAAAGCACCGAGCGGTCACAGCTGTAAAGCTATTAGAGTTTGAGGGCGGAAAACGGGACGACGTAGCGGGATGGAGATGGAAAAGCAACTACTACATAGCAGGAGCTATCACCGCCTATATATCTACATGCTTTGCGAAAACCACGCGTACAGCCACATGTTATCTGGATTACATAAAGGGTAGCTGGACAGAAATGAACCTATTTTCAATGGACCTCACATATGTAGTATCGAATCCAGCTGATCGTAATAATGATCTTCGTATATAACATTTATCCAAACGTTCTTCATTTTTGTTCATATTTAAAAAAATTATACGTCTGAGATTAAATTTTATATGAATAACGGCTCTATGATGTTTTCGCCACCCTGTGGCAGAGTATGCGTGTAGTCGTGTGAGTGAGCGAGAAAATGAGAGAGAACAAGAGGAAGAAAGAAGAGCGGGAGGAGACGGATGTAGGAGAAAGTGAAACAGCGAGAGAACGAGAGAATAAACATCGATCGATATTTCGCGGAGGGCTAGCAACCCGATTTTAACGACAGCGACGAAACTCTCATGACTACGAACAAGTCTTTAGACTTAACGATAAAGACCACATATAATAATTAATATTTTATAATTAAATATTAATTTTTGAAAGATATATTTGTTATACGCAGGAAGGGGAGGTCAAATAATTTTTTTATATTCTAATTTTTTATAAACAATTTTTAAAATTATCTTATTTTGCCGAAGAAGTATTTATCAGCAACGGTTACGGATACGTTCCGCCTTCCGTCTTCCGTCTTCGATCGGGTTGCTCCATTCGGAATGATGTGACGAGTTCAAAGCCATCGTTGGACTTCTAAGCAACGTGAATGAAACGGCTAGGCGCAACGTACGCAAGTATCAAAGCGAGCGTACGAGTTGGTGTGCGAAACCAACGCCGAACGTAATAGTAGCCTTGGCTTAGCGATGGTCACGTTATAAGCAACGTCTGTGACATATTCTCGTA
This sequence comes from Atta cephalotes, assembly GCF_000143395.1. NCBI lineage: Eukaryota > Metazoa > Arthropoda > Insecta > Hymenoptera > Formicidae > Atta > Atta cephalotes. The sequence goes on along the minus strand of NW_012131422.1, from coordinate 609 downwards.
TAGTCTCGCGTCACGTGTGCGCTCCTGCTCGCGTGATGTATAACGTATTCGCTGATCCGCGTTAGCAACACTTTTTTTTTTTTTTCGTCGATTTTTCTACCCTCGATACGACATGCAAGTCACGCTTTATGAATCAGTTCAACGTCAATCGAGCATTCGTTTTATCATATCGGGAAAAATTTTCATCTTTTGCTATGAAGTGACACGAATATCTGATAGACAAATCCTTTTGTTTTCTCTGTTTCAGATCGTACAAATCAACCGCCTTCTAACAAGCCACATTAACCTCAAGTGATTTCTATTTTCTTACGAAACGTGAAAGAAATATGTAATTAGTATGTTTATATCGATTTAAAGAAGGAACACACAAAAAAGAAAATATCCAAGAGCTTAGGTTCAGAAGACAAAAAGATTAAGAGCTATATTAGCTATAAGTGTACAAAGTATATCTAATTAAAGGAAGAAGACAAAATACAGATTAAAACAAATAAATAAACAAGTCCGCCAGTGCCAAATTGAGAAAGAAAACAAAGTGAAAGTGATCGTTGTAACAGGAAGAGGGAAAGAGAGAGAGAGAGAGAGAGAGAGAGAGAGAGAGAGAGAGAGAGA
>NW_012131421.1:0-2995 GCF_000143395.1 Atta cephalotes | reverse complement strand
TATATATATATATATATATATATATATATATATATAAATATTGCAATATATATAACGACAAATAGTTCCATTGTATTTACGCAATATATATATTGCGTAAATACAATGGAATTACTTGTCGCTTCTGATAAACAGTTAAAAAAGTTATTTGATAAGATTTGATAAAACTCATCACAGTAATTGTTCGAATTATTATCGCGAAACTGTGTAGCTACGAATGTGGATAAATTTTTATATCAGGATTGATTAGAAAACATTGATGATATGATCGATTATCGGATGATTCGGAGCCATTAAACTTGAGCCATTAAAATCATTGTAATTAAAATATTATTTTTTAAAATAATATACAACAAATAAGAAACAAATTTTACTTTTCCGTAAGACGTTTTTATTTTATTTATTTTGCATTTCATTTTTGTTTTTTGTGTTTTTTTTCTTTTTTAAAGGCGCACGATCTTTTTTCTTGTCGCCAATTATTATGAATTTAAAAACTTAAGTAATATAAATAAGAAGTAATTTTTAATTTTACACAAAAGTTTTTATTGTATTTAATATTTAATATTTTGTATTAAAAAATACAACATATAAGACGTATAACTTTCAGATTAACGCAAATTTAAAGAACAATGAAATAAATAGAAAACTCTATTTCCTAATAAATAAGAAACAAATTTTTATACAAAATTTTTTCTTTCTCCCTTTTTTTATTTTAATTTATTTTTATTTTGTATTAAGAAACATAAGACACTTTTCTTGTTACAATTTATTGCAAATTTAAAGCCACATATAATAAATACATATTTCATTTTTACGTAAAAGTTTTTCCACTTCATTTATTCAGTTTAATTTATTTTCATTTCATATTAAGAAAGATTATTTTCTTGCTACAGATCATAACAAATGATTTTTATCAAATAGTAATACATATCGCATAGAGTTCACTTCTTCGCGGGTGCCAGAAAACTCGAGTGACGATACTGCAAGTACATATAACCGAACAGCCATCGGCATTGTTGACGACAGCCGTTGCTCGGATCTGTGTTCTGTCATATGCACGCCGCTCGTTGCAGTCGTTGTTGATCCAATTTGACGGTGTTTCTCGCGTCGATTGCGTACATTTTGCACGGGTAACGATTCAGCATGGGTAATTGTTGCGCGACCTGTTACAACGGATCGTCGTCATATGAGGATCTCACTCCTGATCGGGTGTGTCTTCCGTATAGGTTATAAACGCGCACATAAATATTGTTAATCCATCACCTGCGTGATAAACGAAATCATTAAATCATCACAAAACATTCTCCTTGTCTTCGTTTTTGTTTCTTTCCATAACAAGTTTTGGTCGTTCAAAATTATTTCTTTCGGAAATTATTATTTCTTTCGGAAATTATTATTATTTCTCCGTTATTTTTCTCGTTTTTCCGTTGCGTTATAAAACTGCTCTGCAATATTTTGGACGTGAGTCCAAATGTCCTTTTTAGCTTGCACGATTCATCTTTCCTCTTTTTTTCTTTCCACGTTGAAGAAAAAAAATAGTAAAGAATGAATTGTGTAAAAAGAATTTCATTTAAAGAGAATAAACCTATGCCTTTTCTCCTCAGGAAACTATACGTAGAAAACAGGCAGAAGCAGCTGAAAAAAGGATAGCCGAGCAACAGCAACGGGGCATAAAGGATATAGAATCTGTCAAGAGACAGCAACGACGAGCGATGGAACTCGAGAAGCGAGAACAGGAAGCTTCTACTAGTAGCACACAACCTGCGCTACGAGTAAGAATATAATTAATTGTAATTTCACTGTTTAAATATATACTTGAATAAGATTTCATATAGCTTGATGTATCTGTTTTAGTGGCAGGTAAACTGAAAGGAGAAAACATGCTTCAACATGGTTCAACGAGAGAATGAACTATACATTTTCTTATTCGAAAAGTATTAAGTATTCTATAGAACACTTGGCTGACCAAAATGAGGCAGACCTAATATCACCAACGATACTGTTATAGTCACACAAGTGCAATCTTATTTTATATAACTTATATAGAATTATGGGAATAAGCTTTGAGTCTTTTAATTTAATAAAATACATCAGCTGAAATCGAACAATTGATATAAAGTTCGTTCTCAGCTGATGTATATTTTTTATATTTTATATGAAAGTTTATATATGTAATATATATATATAATTATGCATGCTCTAAAATACGACACTGCTATAAACGTTAAAATTTTGTTTTTGCTTTAATCTACTAAAAGGTTTTATTTTAAATGTAATACATTTATATGTATATATTTTCATATATTATACATATAAATGTATTACTTTTAAAATAGAATCACAAATATGAGAGTTATCATTAAAAATAAATTTTAAATGATGAATATGAAAATAGTTAAGAACCTCGTTATGCATATTGTTAATATTTCTTTAATTTAAATATCAATTTTGTGATTGCAAATTTCAAATTTACGATCTACATAGTGCCTACACTTAAAAAATGTATATCGAGAAATAAGACTAAAAGTGCATCGTTTGTCGTATATATAATCTCTTACATATGCAAGTTTGTATTTATTAAAATATAAATTTAATATCTGTAATATTCAATAATTATGTGATATAAAAGTAATTTAAATTAAACTCTGATAATATATTTATATCTCTATATATTATATGTATAATGTATATATAATGTATTTGAGTAATACAAAATATACACTTATTAATATTATATTATTACATTTTATATTATAATATATCTAGTATTATATGAAATAGTAATACATGTAAATGTACAAATGTAATATATCAGAAATTACAAATGAACGAAATGATATTTTAATATATATTTTTCATTGGTATTTCAATGTACTCTTGTATTAAATTTTTCAAATATTAAAAAAATCTACAATATATATAAATTAGGACTTAACATAGTACACATACATATATATATATATATATATATATATATATATATTTATTTATTATT
>NW_012131420.1:0-3000 GCF_000143395.1 Atta cephalotes | reverse complement strand
GAGAGAGAGAGAGAGAATGCGTGTGTATGTATACGTAAGTATGTGAAATCATGAATAGGTGACTTCAAATTATGCCCGTATTTTTGTGCTAGAAGTTAGAATGCGTAGAGAATTATTACGAACGTCGTGCGAGCGTGAGCAGACGAATGGTACATATTGTATTATATTAAATAAAACAGATATTGTTTAAATAAAATTGATATACATAAACTCAATCATGCGCGTATGTATTTATTTCTTATCGTCTGAAATCGTTTTAAAACAATGATTCCCAATAATCAACAAATGGATTAAAAGAATTTTGCTCAAGACTCTCAGTAATCGAGAATGGATTGAAATTTTTATACATATTTTAAAAGTCCATTGAATACAATTGAATAAACCAAATTTTTTTTTATTCAACTGGATTCAATTTAAAAAACAATTTAAAAAACTGCATTTTCTATTCAGAATTTTGAATTGAGTATTGATGTACAGAAAAAAATTGATATTTTTAATTTGAAAAACACAGAAATAGTGCTTTATGCAATTCCTATAGACGAATGAAAATGTATTAGGAAAAAAATTGATGGGAAAAGGATTTATTTTAAGGTTCGCGTATTTCTGAATCTATTTCAATCCATTTTTGTTTACTGAGTTTATAATTTTGCACATTGATTTAAAATATGGTCAATTCCTATTAAGAAAAAAAGGTAATAAGTGTGAATGCATTCAAAGAATTTATTCTTGAGCATGAGTAATTTAGACGATTTCTTTTTTGGTATCGTTGGTGACTAAAAACTAGCTAAAATCGATCGATTTTTGCTAATCCCCAGCACAAAGTTTGCAGCAAAATGTCGTTATAATGTGTAATATTGCTGCAAATTTTGTATTGTTGGGGATATGTAGTAAATTTTAGATATATACTTTATATCTTTAATTATGACACTTTGATTACCGTGCAGTTATTCTCACTTGACCATAGTAATTAATATAATTATAATTCAGTGTGTAAACGTTGATACACGTTAAGTCAATGCCCAAATTTGGACAACACTGGGCATCTATTATAAAACAAGTCAGAATGGATTCCAATTGAAATTATTTCAATTATTGTGTTTTTCTTAGAAAACACATTAGAAATCTGAAATAATTGAATTCCGATTAGAATTTATTCCGAATAATTTTATAATATCAGTATCCTGATCTAATTGCAAGAGATTTTAATATATCGCGGGCTTTCAACTTCTCATCGATTCAAGCGCCACAGTTCATGTGCTATCTTCACATCGTCGCGATAAATAATATGCGGGACAATACGCGAATCACGGACTCAAGTAACGCAAACTATAATCAATCTTTTCTCGATAACATGCGTTATTTCGTAGAATTTACACGGTTAGAAACTATACTATTGTGCTGATATTGAATTTCTATATCATTCGCTTTCGCTTTTCTGTATTCTTCGAATTCGTCGCGGCATCTTATTGTTAACCTTGACTGCATTCAGCAAAAGAAGCAGCTTTGCAACTGTTGTAAGATTATCTTTAATATAATTGATTTAGATCCAATAAGAATCTAAGGGTAAGGTCATCACATCAAAGAATTTTACAACAGTTGCACATTGCTGTTTTTTCTGCTGAACGCGGCCCTTAATTTGACTCGCGTCGTATCGCGCGGTAAATCGGAGTGAAGTTGCTGACGTGAACTAAGTAAGTTGCTCCTTTCGAAACTTTCGACCAATAGAACGTCGCGGAGACAGTGTGCAGTTCAATAAAATACACGTTTAATAAAATGGGGAAATACGGTTGCAATTAGCTCTCCATTCGCATTTCGGTGAGCATTAGTGCACGTGATCGTGTTCTCGCGTATATGAGTGGCATGGAGAAGAAGTCGCGAAGGATTCTGAGAGGAACTGCAAGGCTAGGAGGGCAATGGCGGAGCAACCGTAGAGTGAGTATAAAAGCTAGAATCACACGATGCACGCTTTCTTAATCCCTTTAGATCCTGCATACATTGGAATACACGTCAAATTTGAAGACATCCGTTGAAATTATTTATTTCTATTGACATCATCTAAAATCTGAGAGATGTATATAATAATGTATATGTGTTGGAAAAATAGCCAACATTTTGAAAAAGAATTAATAGTTTGGTATGAATTATTACTTATTAATAATAAAATGCACATAAATTGAATTAAAAAAAAAATTTTTTAACATAAAAATTCCGAAAAAATCAGATCTGAAGAGATCAAGCCGACAATATATGAATTATGTTTTCTTGCAGAATTAAAGCTTAATAGCGTTTCTAGTAATTTAAAGTGCAAGCAGTCAAGTATGAAAATAATTAAGCATCGTGTGTCACTATTTTGTACATGCTGGCCAATATGTGTATGTACGTACATACATACGTTATTCAATTCGCTGTTTAAAGAGTTGTATACACAGAAAGAACGATTTTGCTGACATATTTAAAAATTTAGCTAGATTCAACTAGATTCAAAAATACATTTTGTTGGACTAAAACATAGTTATGGATAGGACATAGTAGGATGCTCAAGTTGGTTGGTAGAACATTAAAATTTTTTACAGTATTGCTTATGTTTGAATTTCTTATATAATTATTTGAATTATTCAACAAAATTATTTTCAAATCTGTGTATGTACCTAAATTTTTAAATACTTCAACAAAATCATTTTTTCCGTATAATTAACTTATACGAAACTGGTAACGCGATAGTAGATCACATGTATGTTGACACGCATATCTAATGTTTGGATATTTGTTATATATATCCAGTACCCCTGATAACTCTTAACGAACGATTTTTATTGTGATGGCTCAGCTTTTTTACCATGTACACATATATAGTACATATAATACATGTGCAATAGCTATATGATGGTATCGACATTGGCTTAGTTTCCACCGAGGATTTAAACCGGATCAGAATGTAAGAACCAACTAACTATAGTTGAGTATTCCCCTGTCGTTCGACTGTAAACAGAGGAATACTCA